>NW_013655216.1:9263-39263 GCF_000499385.1 Eimeria necatrix
TAGAACTCCTGCAAGCGTATGACATTTTGGCTAAGCAAGTGGCAGGGATGTAGAGTCTCCATGGACTCCGGCAAAACTCGAGCACACCCTCTTCGATGAGTGGATAAACTCGACAGAGGCACAAGTTATTCCATTCGAGATTATCAATGTGTTGAAAGAGTATCGAGCGGTCTTCTCCGATAACTTACCTAAAGGGTTACCGCCGAAGCGCCCTCATGATCACCATATCCTACTTGTACCTGGAATATTTGCAGCGAAATCGCGATTTACCGAATGACCCCAGATCAGCTCACATTCCACAAACAGGAAATAGCTAAATTAGCAGACAGTGGTTGGACCGGACCAACATATTCGCCTATCTGCTCTCCTACGGTAATGGTCGACAAGCGTGATGATGGCTCCGGGGAGCGGAAGATGCGTATGGTTGTTAATTACCAGGCTCTGAATGCCCTTACAGTCGCTCCTGATTTTCCATTACCTCCCATTCAAACCATCCTGGAGATGCTGGGAGGCACCAAGTACTTTTCCACTTTGGTCCTTGAAACAGGATTCCAGCAAATACGTATGGCTAAGGAAGACCGCTGGAAGACGGTTTTCCGTTCCGTTCTAGGGCTATTTGAATATCGAGTTATGCGCTTTGGCCTTAAGGATGCTCCAGCTACGTTCCAGGCCAACAGTAATGCCTATCTACAGCCTTTATTAGGACAGCGTGTTATTGCGTACCTAGATGATGTACTTACTTATAGTTCCGACCTCTTTGGACACGTTTCCCTCCTGCGACAGATTCTCAGCGTTTTCCTGGAAAACCAATTCTACCCAAAATTCTGCAAATGCAAGTTCGTTAGGCAAGCAATCACATATTTGGGTTATACCATCACTGCCGAAGGCATCAAACCTGCAGAAGACAAAATCGAAGCTATCCGGCACTGGCCAGAGGTGCTGGAAAATGAAACGCAAGTGCGGCAGTTCCTCGGCACCGTAAATTACTGTCGCATGTTCATGAGACCTGATTATGCAGACGTTTCGCGGCCTCTGGTTGATCTTACACGTTTCAGATGGACAGAACTTCACACAAAGACGGTGCAGCAGCTCAAACAGCGTTTAATCGATTTCAGTACATGGCCGCGAGCCTTCTCGAAGTGTCTTGTTTTCCGCGCTCCGTACGAAGTCCCTGCAAAATAACCAGGAGACGCTACACAGATAGGGTTTCGCAATCGTCACGTCACCTTTCTCTATGTGCCGCCTTACTTGCATATTTGTATTCATGTACTATGGCGAATCTGTGTCCCACAATTCCCTGAGTTCCTTACGCATGTCTTTCACTCACATCATGACCATGTGACAGCCGGTCATCGAAGCCAAAAGAAGACCTTCACGGCTCTGAGCAAGCACTACTACTGGCGAGGGATGCCTGCTTACACTACTGCGTATGTTGAATCCTGTACTCACTGTCTTGCGTCTAAGTCTCTGAGCCAGAAACCTGCAGGCCTTCTTCAACAGCTGCTCATCCCTTTCTAGTACACTGCGTTCTCTGCAGCGTCTACGATGCTGCACTGCCCACAACTCGGGCGCTCTAAAAATATTCTCTACTACCGATGCATCGGTCGCGTAACCTCTACAAATGTAGAGGTCTCGAGTTCTCAAAACCATATTTTCATAAAGTCATTTCTTCTTGCTCTTGCTGTGCTGGTCCGGTGAGGATGTGACGCGTACCTGTGCTGGCGTTGTCGGCAGCCCCAATCTTAGAGCATTCGCAGGCATTTCTAGTTTATACATGTTACTTTGTTAATAAATTGCATTCGTATTTCACTAATAAGAGGTTATGGCGCTCAATCCGCGTCTCAACATCTTAACCGCCTATAGGTCATCAGTTAGATATCCTGTATAGGTCACCAGCAAGCCCCATTGTAGTGCCTGCGCACTACACCATCCACATAGCACAATGCTACCCGTTGGTCGTAGGGCTCTTTCGTGCAAGTTTCCCACCACCAGTGTGGCGCAATCTCTGTTGCGTCTGGCCTTTAGCCGTCTCCGGTTGCCTCTTCAGGCTTCCTGCTGCTAGCCGTCGTCGCGCCCGGAGACTCTTCACGCAGGGTCGACGCCGACCCACACTCCCACCGCGTTTCCAAAAACGGCTGAGTACCTTCCGCGTCCCCAACGCTCGTATTAGTTCCTTCCGCAGTGTTGAGGAGTTGTTTTTCCCACTCAAGCGAGACTGGAATGGCATTGGGGCCTGTCGCTACCGCACGCATTATCCCTCTGCCATGGCTACGCGGCCTAGAGCATTCGTCTCCAACCACGCCTAGGCCCCCTTGTTTAATCGTTCCGTCTTCTCAGTGCTAGGGCGTGTGGGCTGCCTACTGCGCTTGTCCGCCAACTCGGGCCGGACTCGTTCATACGTAGGACACTCCCGAGCATAGTGTCCCACACCGCCACACTTCTTGCATATTTCCCTTGGACGTTTGGTTCGTTCCCCCCTGCTGGAGCAGACACGTGCCGGATGTCCGCGACCCTGACACTCATAGCAGTTCGCGTGGGTTCCCCCAGGTCTATTTTCAATTTCCTGGCGCCGTTGGGGTCCATTAGCTTGGATAGCAGCCCTGATGGCTCGACTGGTCCTTTATCGGAGCTCGAGTACGCTCTGCTTCGGCTCGTAAAGTCGTGCTGCGGCTGTTGCCGCTTGCTCCCACGAGTGATACTTCACCTGCCCGTTATTGGTGATAAGAAGATGGAGTTCCGTCGGCAGCCCGGTGCAGTAGTAGTCAGCGAGTTCGTAGGGGACGACAACCAAACCACGCTACGCTACAGCTGCAAACCGGTCCGTGTACTCCTTCGGGTTACCATTCCACCTTAATTTAGCCAACTCCGTTAGCAATTGACTCGGCGACATTGCTTTGTCAAATCGCTCCCAAAGCTGGCGCTGTACCGTTTCCCAGTCGCTTAGGTCGATAGTTCGCCGTAGATACATCCAATAGGTTAGACCTGGGCCCACAGGGTGGTCAATAAATGCGCTTCCCCACTCGCGCGGCTCCAATCCCATGTGGCTGTACCGGCGCTCGATGCGCAGCAAAACGGCCTGCATAGTGCTGCTGTCTTCTGGTAGTATGGGAAACGTTGCGCCCAATTCCCCGGTCCCGCCTATAACATTTCTTACTACACTCATAGCGGACTGGAATTGGTTCCACGTGACAAAGGGACTGTCCCTTGGAATAACATTGGTCATTGGTATCACCTGTGGGGACGCCTCCTTATGCCCACGCGGCCGCGCTGCCACGGTGTGCTTCGGAGTAGCATGACGATGAGGGGCCGGTGTCCCGCTCGGCATTTTGCTTGTTGACATTGTAGAAGTCTCCTGCTGTGTGGGGGATAACCGTCTACCTTCGACGCATTTCCTTGAAACAGTAACCCGAACATCACGAAATACGTTTATTCATAGTTTTTCAAAGTCCATTCTTCTCAAATCCCCCACCACTCGGGGTTCGCCTCCTAGACCCTGTGGGGAGGAAGCCTGCATCGGTGCCGGCGCTATCGCCAGCCCCAATCTCCGGGAACTTTCAGGCACGTCTAGTGTATACACGCTAATTCGCCGACAAATTCGCTTATTTCGATCCTAGTAAGAGGGTCCTGTCTTCGTACGGTGATATGACCTCTTGTAGGACACCGGCTAGCTATCTTCCATTGGTCACCAGCAAGCGCTATTGTAGTGCCTGTGCACTACAGTGCTAGCGCCCCTCTGCGCCTTCCAGAGCTGCGAGATCTCTTTCTACGTTACTCGAGTCCTTGAAATTGATGAGTAACTTTGACTAGGGTTTAGCACACATCGAGTGGCATGCTGTCCAATATGCTGTTTACTAGGCCAGCTGCTTTCACCTCTATTCCTGTTGATGCCAAGTGCTGGAAGCTAGCCTAATGCGTGTGGTGGTCTCCTTGCACAGTTCAAATTTTGCTGGATAAGCGCCTAACGGTTAGCATTGCAAAGGCGCCTACATAGTCCCAGCTTCAAACCATGCAATATGGTGTGGCCGCAGCTGTCTCCTTTTTGGGTCCAAGGTCCCACAGCACCGCCTTTGAAATACTGTGTGTCTCATGTCCCATATAACGTCGGTACATTCATGAGGCGCCAATATTATCTCTGTTAAGTGTGAGAAAGCCCCCACATTTTCTCCCATCTCATATGCGGTCGGCTGCAAGACTGTTGCAATTTGTTTTGTCACATCCACTTTTACAAAGATGTCTCGCACATGCACCGCATTCTATCTTTATCGTGCATGGTGTGGTCCAGTTGCCATTAGAATTTTGCTGTTGGTCTCATAGTTGTTACTTTTTGTGACGTGAAGCTCTTGCTCTGACTATTTGGTCTTAGAAAAACTAACCTTATCGTCAGCCCTGCTCGACTGGGCTCATACAGCAGGCGTTATAATGCGGGGTACCCTGTTCACGGATCACAAGGGCGTTGCGCAGTTACACAAAAATTGCGCATCTATACATACATTAATGGGCCTTTCAACCTTCAGAAACATTAATTTTTCACTAACTGCTTGCATGCGTGATTGGACATGACCCTGGAACAGCCCTTAAACGTGAGCTGACTGCAGCTTCGCTCTTACGTAGCATTCTACTGCTGATTATGCAGATGCATTCCCGCCTATACTCACCAAATGCAGCGAAGCATAAATTAGAAACAAGGAAACGTCATCCTTGGGAGGGGAAATATTGCTTTTCCATTTTCCGGCTCCCCGCATGGGCGTTGGGAGCATCAGTAATACTGCCAGCCACAAAGCTTCGGGTAAGCTGCACTGAATCCTGAAACCAACCATCTGTGATACTGAATTTGTCTCCCCTCAGTTTCTAGTCACACATTAGTTTTTCTAGTGTTGAATTATACAACACCTAGAGGTTGTTTACCGCCAGCCACGGAAGCCTGGGATTATCTGCAATAATTCCTAGAACAAACGCACAATGAAACTATTATTTGCTCGGTTTTCCTAGTTAAACATTAAACGTTATTGTATTGAACTATATATCATATGAAGACTGTTTGTGCAGAACAATGCAATGCTGCACATTCCATTCGGTTCATTAGCCCACACCCCGTTAGTTCGGGTGATTTGACCCGGACATGTGCGGAAAAAGTTGAACATCGCCGATGACACTCACAGTATCAAATAATAGTCTCAAATAAGTATCTTGGAAGTGCTCTCTTTGACAAAAACTCCCCACTACGCCGTTCAATACCACTGGACTTTGGCGGGACGTCACAATTACAGCTCCCGTTCTAACGAGACAGCTGAAATCACTGATCTGGGAAACTTAATTGAATTTAGTTAAAAACCAACCAAGAATTGAAATTCGAATTCGTGAGTGCTCATGCAATCGACTCACCGTGCTTTGTGCAGATGGGGGGACGTGCGGACGGTCCGGCCTTCGCCAAGTCAGCAACGTTCCTTCACGCGTTTCATTGCTTAAGGTTCACGAATCAAACATGAGTATGCCAACCCCAATTACATTTGAAGCTAAGAAAATAGTTAACACAACACTCTGCAGCAATCGGCAGACCTTGCCATGCAAATGAGCATGGTCTCGAGGGTGTTCTGATGGATGCAGGCAGATCTACTGCTATCTCAACTCGGCGGCATCGAGGGTTGTTGTCAAGGTGTCTACGTTTATTGCTGCTCATTACCAACCCTAGCTCACTAAAACTTTAGCTTAAGGTAACGTTGGCTTCTTTAGTTCCTTGGGAATGTGCAACTGTTAGCATTCCAGCGATCCAGAGCTCAAGGTGGTCCACAGCAGACCACAGCAGAAAAACGAGCCCCAGCCGCATATAAGTGCCGCTTACACACTGCAAGGAAACTCATTGTCAAAGAGCAGCAACTCCTTTCCTAAACTAGCATGTTTTGTTTCCCAAGATGTGTTACTGGTTCCTAATATCCTTCACCTGCTTCCTCGCCGGCGTTAGCGAACATGGGTTCTTCCAAGCAGGAGGGGCACCAACACTTACGGTAGAGGCCCAACTCCCTAACAGTGAATTATTTGTGCAGAACCGGAAAATTATGACTTGCTTCAACAGGCGTCGACAATCTGCTATTGCTTTTTTCCGCAGTAACGCCATCATCTTGATAGGAGTGGCAGTTGCTTTTATCCTTATACAGTGCCACAGGTCCGTGAAAGTCTAAAAAGGAAGATATTGGAAACTGCAAATAGTTCGCACACGAGAGCAGCGCTTGCTCGCCACAGCGATACCCATCCGTCATCCGATTACAACGAACGGCAATCCTACCTCCAACTCTGTACCTTCAAAGCTATGAACAGACTCCGCACTGCTGTTACAGACAAACAAAGCCCAGATGAGGGGTGCGGAGTGCTCCACATCGCGTCGAGCCCTTCGAGCCAATGCCCCTTTTTGCCCTGTAGGTGGGCGAGTGTGCGCGTGCTCTATAGCATCCCTGACGCATATACAAAACAGCGGCAGAAGCGCGATATCACAACTATCTGGTGCCTTTGCAAAACCTGAACGAGCAGGACACCCACTTGAAACGCGCTGCCCGGTCTGCCGCATCGACTCAAATGCCGCTCCTGCCAACGTCTGCGGCACCACAAATTCAAACAATTCCAATCGGCATATCACATCAACGGCGTAACGAACAAAACCAGGTGATGCAACAAACCCTACCACCACAGTAGTCAATACTCAGCATCGTACTTCCTGCACACTATGCAACGCTAGCAGGCGTTTCACATCAACACGCGTCTTTCCAATCATCTCTCATGAATCTGCGATCAGAGACGCAGCGTGCGTGCAACATAAGCTTTCGCCTAACGAGGTAATGAACTTTGAAGCGGCTAAACAGTAGCTAAACATCAAAACTAAAGTGCAAATATGTAAAGACTTCGTACGCTTGCTCCTTTTCGTCACGGAGATAGCCTTCAGTCATAAACCTACAAATAGCAACGCACACAAGGTCAACTGCACAGAATGAGACCCCTTCAAGCACCCGATGGTTGTCGCGGTTTACACAAATCACAGATGAGCTCTACAGATTCGTTACGCCGTACTTCGCACAGAAGCTTCATTGCCTTTTACACGGGCATGTGCGCCCATTATCTCGCCCCTGATGCATATGAAAGACTACAACGAAACCGCAGATTCACATCAATTGAATCTAAGAACTTGAATGAAGCAAAGAAGTGTGTGACAAGCGGCGGCCGATACACTACACTGAGAAGCACTTCGCCACAACAGTTTCTCCCGCTTGTTGAAACCAATTCATGCCGGCACGCCTAAAACTGTCATCGGCTTCGGTGACGCAACGAAAGCACCGCCAGATAACGTCAGCCTCTTGTGTATCGAAATCCTGAATCAGCAAAACACGCAATTCACGCGCGCTCCCCTTTCTACTGCTTCATACAAATATTGCCCCTTCTATCTGCCCCAGCGCCCTCGTACCCGTTTCTCCTGACACCACAGACACACACAACTCCACTCCACTCTTCACATCACCCGAAAAGCGAACGAAACCACATGATGCACCATGCACTACCACCTCAGTTGTCAATACGCATCATCATGTCTACTCACGTACATGCTGCACACCGCACAAAGCTGGCGGGCAACACATATCAACGCTGTGGCCGCGCCCCATCAACACCCTCATACTACACACATCAGCACGACAACCGCCAGATTACACCACCCGCATGCGTGTCCAAAGCCTGAATCAGCAAAACACGCAAATGGGGAGCCTCATGGGCGTGTTTGCAAATACCTGGAGTGCAAAATAATTACACTAAATGCCGTGTCGATTAAACACATGACGAAGCTCTATTTAAGCCTCAGGCACCGGGCCTTGAGGGACCTGAAGCAGAGCTAAGAGAGCTACCTGATCGACTGTGCGCTGCTGCACGAGGAAACGTGCAGCCATTTCAGCTGCATCAATTAGAACCATCTGCGGCTGTGTGTCAGCCCGCCGCTATTGCTGCCACTCGTGAGCAGCAACTGCAGCCCCCACTGCTGGGTCTTGAAACGATTCAGGAAAGGACGTCAACAGGGCACGTAACAGGCCAAACAGCCTGTCTGCAATGGGCATGGGAAAAGCCCTCAAGCAGACGCTTGCCTCTCTCCAAAAACAACACATTGAGACCCACGAAAACTATGCCAGATTCTAATGCCTCAAAATGCTGCGCCCATCTTGCGTACTGTCGCAGGGCACACTAGGACTTGGCCGTGGTGTCGACCACTCCGGAAGAGCCGGGGCGAAGCAAGGATGCCACAGTACATACCCCATGCTGCTGAGAGCCTGCAGCCGAACACAATGAACTAGCTAAGTTGCTGGAAGTAGGGCAGAAAAAAAGGAACAGGATATGCGTGCAAGTATATGCAGAACACGAAGCTCTGCTGAAGTAGCGCATCGCAGAGCCGCAGCCAGGTGATCTCGAGATGAAAATCGCAAGAGCAAACTTAGCTTTCTTGATTTAATGGAAATAATATTTGTGCTTGGCCTTTCTTGAGGCAGCACTGGGACTGGATCCGCCAGCAGTGACAAGGATAGTTAGAAGCATGCACGCAGTGAACATGAAAGTTTGCAACAAGCACAAAAGCAAAGGTTGGTTTTATACCATCCAGACGCCGCGTTAAGAGGTGAAGACAAGAAAACTACCTGTCGGTACTCGCCTTGCATGCCAACTGGCGACAGGCCAAACAAAGTGCAAGAGAAGGACAGACAAAAAATACAGTAAACAGATCTAAACATGAAAAAAAACACAAAAGAACCCGTCAGGATGAACGAAAATAAGGTATTTATTATTCTGCTTTCATGCGCCAAGGGTGGCACTTACGTAACCACCCGCAGCTGCTAGCTGCTGCTGCAGATGGCACCATCAGAACAGCAGCAGCAGCAGAAAAAAGGTAAATCTTTCTTGACGGAAGCTTGCTGCAACAGCAAATGCTAAAGTACGAATGGCAGTTTTCCACAATGGAATCGCTAGGGGTTTTATGCTATTTCAACGTATGTGCATATGGAGGAGAAACGTGTTGAAATCTGTCAACACTTGAGTTGGAGGGTTTGATTTGGAGTAAAGGCTGGCGAGGACAAAAGAAAGCTGAAAACACCTACTCTGCGTAAAGGCGCCAGTGGCTTCGCAGCCAACACTAAACGCCTTACACTGAACTAGGATATAACCTCGTGGAAGGCAAAAAGGAGGTACAAATAAACAGAAGTAAAGCCAAATCAAAGTAAGCAAGGGAGCGTGAGAAGGGTGCTGCACATCTTTGTCTCCATGCATACAAAACGTTGCGAACGCCTCACCAGCCCAGCTAAAAGCAAACAACTGAAGCAACAGAGAAAACAAATAAGCCGATGAATGCGGCTCGCAGCCAGTAGGTGCACCCGACTCCCAGCTCTCTACCGTGCTTCCTCCTTTTGGGTTTTCCGTGCATGCAGCCTGGGGCCTGATGGTGACCGTGTAACTATGTGTGCATGCATTTATTTGTAAATTCACTGCGCGCATGGATGCATGTACACGGAGCCCTGCCGCATGCATGCAGGCATGCATGCACTTCTTTTGGGCTATCTCGTACGCCTGCATAGCTTGTTGCCAAAAGCGGAGCCAAATATGAAAACTTTGGCGTTGCTGCACGCGGCTGCTGTTATGAAGACATGCAGAGCTTCTGTGTACGATAAGCTGCTGCTGCTGTGCCGGTAGCCTTCATTATGCAGCAGCAGCACATATTACTGCTAAGGTCCTGATTTTCAAGGAGGTGATAAGGCTGTTGTAGGCTTGGCAGCCTGCCAAAGGAGTCTCTGTGCTTCTGCCGCGTCAATCTCGGTACATTTATTTGCTGCTTTTCTTTGTAATTCTTCTGTCTCTTTTGCCACCGCCTTTTCTGTCTCCTTTGCTGCGTCTGCCTGTTCTTTCAAAGACACTTTCCCCTCCCATTCTGCTGCTGCTGCTGCTGGCTTCTGTTTCGCCGCTTCTGCTGCTCCTCCTTGCTGAGGCGCTGCAGAACCAAAGGCGTAGATGAGGGCCCCACAAATCGCCTGCATGTAACAAAGAAAGAAAGGCAGCATTAAGGCATAAATTCAAATAAATCCCAATTTGCAAAAATGTGGGAAAAGAATCCGAGATGCCTCGTCGAGAAATTCGAATTCTTTTGCAACAAAACAATGACCATAATAAGAACAAAAACACGCAAGACGAAGGCGCAAGTGAATAATAATCGTTGTCGCATCATTATTCACATAGCTATGAAAGAATAAAACGGGAAGACAGAAAAGGGCTAGAAACAAAAGAAACAACCAAGGGCAAAGATTAAGGCCGAAGATTATAAGTACCTCTTGAGGTAATTGAACTCCAATTGCGGAAGGCTAAAATAAACGAACAAAGAACTGCAATTCAAAACTAGTATAATGAAACAAAATTACGAAGAAATAAGAATTGAGAGAGCTAAGGAGAGACACAGGAGAGAAAAGGAAACGGGGTGATTGATTGAACTAAATGAAAATGAAAACGGTATTTCAAGATAAAATGTGAAACGCCACTGCAGGTACAAGAAACAAAGACCTAGAGAAATAACAGCTAGTAACAAAGCCAATAACGAAAAAGGAAGGATATATAAGAGGGCAACAAAAATACAAAATAAAACCCGGAGAAGGCCAACGAGGCGAAAGGAAAAACTAAGTTCATATGCAAACGCAGAGACAAAGCTGCAGTATGCAAAGCAGTGAAAAAAACAAAATAAATATGAACAAGCCAGCCAAAGTAAGCATGAAAAATAGTAACAAAATGCCTTGTGGAGCCATCTGAAGCTAGCCAACTAAAAGACATATAAAAGCGAACTTTCGCGGACAGCTTTGCAGACAAAAGAATTAAAACAAAAAAGGCAAAGTGTGCAGGCTTGCAGGTCAGGCAAACAGCAGGGCCGTCTATGCGACTGCAGCAGCAACAACACTTTGAACAGTAGCAGCAGCACTCGCACCATTGCTGCAGCTGCAGCAGAGGCAGCAACGCTTACCGCAGCACCTGCCGCAGATAGGGAAGCAGCAGCAGCATTCATGACAGCAGCAGCAACAGCGGCAGCAGCACGACTCGTAACTGCAGCAGTAGCAGCAGCGCTTACGACTGCAGCAGCAGCTGATTTGGCCGTGTTGAGGCACTGAGAGCTCTGCCGCTCACAAAAAAGCAAATGAGACAAAACAAAGACGAGGGCCATGCGCACAGCCTGCGCACAGCAGCAGCTTCGAACATGAGCCTCACAGCAGCAGCAGCAGCAAGTGCAGCAGCCAGTAGCAGCAGCAACCGCAGCTCTTGGGGTAGCAGCAGCAACGGAACCGGCTGAAAGCAACGGCTCCATGGCAGAAGTGGAGCAGCCGTGGCAGCAGCGGGGAAATAAGCAGCAGCAGCAAAATAAGCTGCAGCAACAGCAAAGACAACAGGGCAGAAGCGACTTCGAAAACACAATCAGTAGCGGCTAAGCAGCAGCAGCAACAGCGGCAGCAAAATAGACAGCAACAGCAAAACGCAGTAGCAGCAGCAGCGTCGAAACGCGCAGCAGCGGCCTCAAAACGCACGGTAGCAGCAACAAAACACGCAGCAGAAGCAGCAAAGACAACAGGATAGCGACTACTGGGAAGACACAGCCAGCAGCAACAGAGCAGCAGCAATGGCGGCAGCAGCAACAAGCGCTGCCGCAGTAGCAAAAGCAACCGGGAAGCAGCTTTGAAGACACAGCAGCGGCAACAGCAGCAGCAGCAGCAGCAGCAGCAGCAGCACCGTCGTCACAAGCACCTTGAGGACCCCTGTGGTTACTGCGCCTAAATGCTTCAAAACAAACCAAAGGACTCCAGAGCGCAAAAGAGAACAAATAAATAAACCCAAAAAGCAAGAAATTAGAACCTGAGACAAACGAATAGACAACGAAGTGCATGCATGCGCCCACTGTATGTACAGCGTGTGAAAGATCCTATACAGAGCAAAAGTAATTGAGATGTTCACTCTACATTAAATATGGAACACTAGCATGTAAATTTGCTTTATTGGTTGAAAATTATAGCCATAACAAGTATATGTACACACACATGATACGCATAATATCAGCGCATAGTCTGCATTATAAGTGTCCTTTGTTGTTATGCAAAAGATATATACTGTATATACACATCTGCATGTATATATATATACACATACATATAATACTATATGCATCAAATCCACTTAATATACATATCATTCGCATGTACAATATGCGTGCATATACATATAAATATGATATTTTGCGCGTTATGTATATAATATATATTATACATCATAGGGGCATGCATAATATATATATATATATATATATTGTTAATATATATATATATATACATATATACATAGGCGTTTGCTTTTAACCTTTTCGCTTCCAGTGCTTAGGTAGCTGGTGGGAGCCACTTAAGGAACTGCCAAACTCTTGCTGCTGCTGTTCGCATTGCTGCTGCTGCCTAATTTTGCTGCTCTTTGAAATTGGTAGAAAGCTCATTGTTATTTGAAGACGGTAGCAGCGGCTGATGCGGTGGCTGCTGCTCGTGCTGCTGCTGCTGCTCTTGCTGCTGCTGTTGTTTCTGCTGCTGTAGTCGTTTATTAGCTGTTAAAAGCAATGAAGACATGTCTTTGGACGCGCTTGCAGGCAGAGGTAGCAGAAGCAGAAGCAGCAGCAGCAACATAACAGCAGCAGCAACAAGAGCAAATGCAGAAGAAGCAGCAACACGAACAGCAGCGGCAGTCGCCGCTGCCGTGGCTCACGAACGGTTGCTAGTGAAGCAACATGGAAAACAAAAGAGGAGACACAAACAATTAAGTAGTTCAAAAACTGCAAAAACAAATTAGCAGCAAACTAAGCGAACAAAGACCCCACACTTACCCCTAAGGAGCCGCCTCTTCGCTTCCTGGGATCGTCTACCAGTCGACTCCAGCGCGGCACAGTCCACACAAAAGTCCACAGCAGCAAAGCAGCAGTGTTTATCACCCTGACAAAAGCAAAGGTCAGCAGCAGCAATTGGGAGGCTTTAATAACATTAATCTTTGCTGCCCTCGGCTTTACAAATTAGGGTTTAGCTCGGCATCTTTTCTCTACAGTTATCTCTACAGTTATGATTCCTTTCAGTGCTTAACTAAACCCTAAACACCCAGGGAACCCCTAGCGACCTTTCGGGTCTGGAGGCCCCTGATGGCCTCATGCAAACCCCCGTGAGAAAACCCCCCAAATCAAGACCCTGCAAACCCTCAGCGTGTCTTGAGGGCCCCCTGAAGACCTCCTAGGGGCCCCTTGAGGGGCTCCAAGGGCTCTTTGGGGTTTATTTAAGCCCCCTTAGAAGCCCCCAGACGGCTCTTCAGGGCCCCCGTTGGGACCCCTTAAGTGGGGGCCTCTGGATTGCGGGCCTCTAGAGGGTCCCGTAGAGTGGGGGCCCTTATAGTGGAGGCCCCCGAAAAACCCAATTGACACCTATCTGAAGGCTCATGCGCTTCTTATTAGGTCCTAAATCCTCATTTGCGAGGCTCCATTGGGCCCTCTTCTAGACCCCAAGCAGGCCTTCTGCATTAGGGTTTGGGGTTTAGGGTTTAACTTAGCGCTTAGGGTTGCCCCTCTTTTACAGGCGCCTTTTGAACACTAGAAAGTCCCCAGAGGGGCCCCCTGGGAGCATTTCAGGGATTCAGCGGGGCCCAATGGAAGCCCCCCAAGGACTCTTTGAGGGCCCTTTGAAGACCTCCTACAATCCCCTTTGGGGCCCCTCTGAAGGCCACTGTGGGGCAGTAGAGCCCCTATAAGGCCCCCAAGAGCCCTCTACGAGGCACCTCTGGAGCCCTTGTGGGGCCCCTGTGGAGCCCCTGTGGGGCCCCTGTGGGGCCCCTGTGGGGCCCCTGTGGAGCCCCTGTGGGGCCCCTGTGGAGCCACTGTGGGGCACCTGCGGGGCCCCCGTGCCCCTGTATATTATGCTCACCCACACATATAAACTAGTTGAGGCCCTTCTATTCTGTGTCTTTTGTCTTTCATATATTTCTCGCTCAAGACGAAGGCAAGGCCGTGCTGCGCGTGTGCGAGTAAACAAAAGGAAATAAAGGAAAATAATAATAATTGCATTTTAGTTGAAATTTATCATCTTCTTGCCTTGATACAGACTCTACAGGGACACACTCAGAAAAAATGTTAAGAGGTAAAGAAAACGGAAACACAGGAGCGACGCAAAAAAGCAGCGATGGAGAGACAGCCAAGGAAGCTAAACCCTAAACCCTAAACCCTAAACCCTGAAGCATATAGACTGTGCTAAGGGTCCACAACCAAAGCAGCGCAAGGGCAAAACATAACAAAAAAAAAGGAAAAACAAGGTAGAACAAAAATAAAAAGACACGGAAGTAACTGAGGTGACAAAAAGAAACAAAGGCCCAAAATTAAAACTAAACATGGCACAAATCAAATGCCTCTGATTGTCTTACAAGGATCTGCGCCACCGTAACAAGACAAACACCAAAGAGCTCCTGGGCCCCTTGGGCCCCAAGGGCCCCCAACAGCCCGGGGCCCCCAGGGGCCCCTGGGGTACCTGGGTTTCTTTGTATCCCTTGGGTCCCTTGTGGCCCTGGGGCCCTCGGGGCCCCTAAGGCTTCTTGCGGCGCAGGGGCCCCCTGGGGCCCTGAAGCCCCCAGGCCGTTCTGTGAGGACTTTGCCTCGGGCGCGCTGGAGGCCCCTAGTTTTTCCGGGGCCCCAGGGGGCCCCTTGGGGGCCCCCTGGGTGTCCAGCGGCCCTGGGGGCCTCTTAGGGGGCGCTTCCAATTCAAAGGCCCCCGGGGGCCCTTTGGGGGGCCCCCCAGGTTCTAGGGCCCCCTGCGGCCCCACAGGGACCCCTTGGGGGTTAGGGGCCCCCTGGAGCTGTCTAATGCGAAGAAGAAAGGCCACAGTGACCAGCACTAATCCTATGATTTGTTTCGGACTCAGTTTTTTGTTTAGAATGAAAAAAGAAAGCAAAGAGACCCAAAGAAGAGACAAGGATACTGCCATGAGGTACAAAGAGCTGCCAGCGTAGACCAGGCCAGCTGCAGAAGCGAAAAATACAGAAGCAGAAATAAGTTCCGAAATGAGTATTCTTACAAATTACAAAAAAAAATTTTAAAGATAAATTCAATTTGTTTGGACAGAGACAGACAAAGCCGCTATTCAGCGCTGGCCTCCTATAGACAAAAAGGCCAAAAGAGTTAAAAGGAATTCAAAAAGACAAAAGGCCAAAAAACTGGAGAAAAGGAAAAACAATGCAAAAAAGACAAAAGTGAAAGAGTAATAAAAAGAGGCAAAGGAGAACATGAAAAGAAAAAAAAAGATAGAAGAGCAGAAGAATAGAAAGAGAGGAGAGAAAGAAATTAAAAAAGGCAAAGGTGTCAAAGAGGAGGAAAAGAAAAAGAAAGAAAATAAGAAGGAGAAAAGACATAAAGACACAAAAGCTCAAGAAACAAAAATAGAAGAGAAACAAAAAAGAAAAAAAAGAAGACAGAGAATCGGGCAAGAGGGTGCAAAAGTCTGAAAACAAAAGGAAGAAAATTTGAACTTGGAGTTTAAAAAAGGAATTGAAATTAAACTTTCACCTTTTTCTAAAACATGATGGGCCAAATCAACGAGACAAATCAAAGCTGCCTGCAGCCACTGTCTCCTCGAAAGTGTCTCCTTTTTTTTGCAAATAAAAAATCCAATTAAAAGCATGGAGACAAAAACTGGCAAAACGAAGAAGCAGCAGCTCGGCTGTACGTACACCCCGCAGCAGGCGCGCAGCGAAAAACAAAACATGCAAATTTACGAATTTTCGCGTTTTCAATGTTTTAAATCCAAATTCATATCTTTTTATGCATTTAAATGTGTAGTTTGATGTTTTTCAGCATTCAAATATGCATTTTCACGTTTCTAATCATTTAAATTCGAATTTGATCGCTTTTAAGCATTGAAAAACGAACTTGAACTTGGTGAAGCATTTAAATGTGAAATTTAATGCAGTCAAAATTTTAAATATGAATTAAATGCTCCTCAGTGTTTAGATAGAACTTTATTATTTTTAATAATTTAAATACGAATGCAAATGTGTTGAAGCATTTAAGTACAAACATAAACGTCTTTAAGCATGTAAATACCAACTCAAATGCCTTCAAGCATTTAAAGGCTTTAACAAATTGTCTCCAGATTCAATCGAAGAAACATAAAACAAAACAGAAGCAAAACTGAAAAGGAACAAAAAGATTTGGAGAGTCTGAAAGCAGCAATGGCAAAAGCCAGAAACAAAAAATGAAAAATAATAAAAAGGAGAAATTAAATAAAGGGCTTATAAGTCCGAAGAGACAAAACGGAAGGGCAAGAGCTTCATTGGAATTACCTAGATCAAATAAAAAAATTAAAAAAATAAAAATGAAACAATGAGAAGTTTTGAGTTTAAAAGGGCAAAAAAGAATAAAAAAGCTAGAGAAAGAACCAAAAGAGAAAGGAAAAGAATAGAAAAGAACTGCAGCGTTTTTTCCAGCAAAATGGCAAATCCATTTTAATTAATTTAATCCAATTAACTTAATTAAATTAAATTAATTAAAATGAATTTAAAATGAATTAAATTTAAAAATTAAATGTTGAAAAGTCCCACATCAGCTGCTCCGTGGCTCCGGGCCAAGTCGACCAGCAGCGGCTGCGCTGTACTGACAGCTACAATTAGAAAGGCCCGCAGCGCCAAAGAGAAAAAAGAATTCATTTTAAAAATAAAAAGAAGTAAAAGAAATAAAAATAAATAAAAAGAAATAAAAAGAAATAAAGAAACAGAAAGAAATAGATAGAAATGAAAGATAAAAGAAACAAAAGACTTAGACAGAAAGAGGCCAGAAAGACACACAACAAAAGGCGAAGAAACGGGACAGTAAAAAGATAAAAGAACAAAAAAAGAAAAAAACAAAAAAGAAAAAAGCCACAAATAAAACAAAAAGATCAAAAAAGAATTTAAAAAAAAAAGACAAAAGTAGAAAACAGCAAAGGGGAACAAATCCGAAGAGAAAACGGAGAAACGGGAAAAAAAAGAGGAAAAACAGAAAAGAATTTTAAAAATAAAAGAGAATAGAGAAGAATAAAAAGAAGCAAAAAAAAAGATTTGAGGCTAAGAGACAAACAGAAAAAAAAACGCAAATTCAGACTGAGTCCCCTGAGGGCCTTTTGGAGTTGTGGGGTTTGGTTTTTTCGCTTTTATTTTCTTTTGTTTTATTTTGTTTTCTTTTTATTTGTTTTCTTTTATCTTTTTCCTCTCTTTCATCTCCTTTTTTCTCCCTTTACATTCTTTTGTCTCCTCCCTTTGCTGCCAAATCTGCTGCCGCTCTGAAGCTGCTGCAGCGGCTGTGTTTTGCTGCTGCTGCAGCAAGTCCGTCGCAGCAGCAGAAGCCGCAGCAGCAGCAGCAGCAGAAGCAGCAGCAACAGCTGCAGATGAGGTGTACGTACACCGCAGAGCCAGCCGACACAACTCGAAAAAAAAGAGAAATAAGAGGACTTCGAGGGGCTTCTAAACCCATAAAAATGAAAATGAAAACAATTTAAAAGTAATGAATTAATTAAAAGGTGAGGCGAGACCCAAAGCGTCGTGGGTTTCGTCTGCGGTGTATCGACACCCAACGACGACAGAATCCCGACGCGAACTTCGCACCATTAATAGACCAAAATCATCCGGAAAACAAACAAAAAACCAATTTAAACCCTAAAATGGGTTTTATTTTTATTTATTTACTACAAAACAACGCAAATAAACCCCCAGGGGCCCCAAAAGAACCCCTGCTCCCTTGCTGGGGGCCCCCAGAGGAGATGGCTGTGTACTCGGGGGCCCCTGGGGGCCCCCGGGGGCCCCCGCGGGCGCCCGGAGGCCCCCAGGGCTTCTTTTGATGCTAAAAAGGGTTTTTTGGTCTAATTTTTTTTGCTTTTTGCAGCTGAGCTTCGCATGCAGCCTCCGGGGTAGAACGGAGGTCCCTTGGGTCTTCTTTTTGTCCTTTTTCCCCTCAAAAACTCCCCAAACATGCCTCGGGGGGGCCACAGAGGCGGCATATATCCCATTTCAGGCCTCCCCTGGGGCCCCGGGCAGCGCTACCTCAAACGCGGGCTGTACAGACACCAGAGGACCGACGTCTTTGTACCCAGGTAACTCCACTACACACAAAGGGGCCCACGAGGGGCCACCGAGGAGTCCTCAAGGGGCCCCCAAAGGGCCCCAAAGGGGCCCCCAAACGGCCCCAAAGGGGCCCCCAAAGGGCCCCACAGGGGCCCCCAAAGGGCCCCCAGGGGCCGCTGAAGGGGCCCCAGAGAACGCCACAGGGACCCTCAAGATGCCCCCAAGAAGCTGCTAAAGGGTTCATCAACGGCGCCTTAAAAGGCTTTAGTAGAGTTCCCAAAAGGGCCCCCCAAAAACTAAATAAGGCCTATTTTTAGAAGTCCCTGAGCCGCTTGCTGGGTCCTCATTGGGGGCCCTTCCTGGGGGGGCCCCCAGACAAGCAGGAGGGTCTTGGGGGCCCCCAAAAGGCATTTGCGTCGCCTTTGGGGGCCCCCATGGCCCTAAGAATAGCAGCAAAAGAAGTTATTGGGGGCCCCCTGCTCAAGGGGCCCCCAATGCTCTCTGGGGCCCCTGTGGGGCCCCCTTTTGCTGCCTTCGCATTGCTGCAGCTGCATGCGTGCCAGCATTGGCTAGCAAGCTAGCTAGTTAGCTAGCTAGCCAGCTAGCTAGCCAGCCAGCTAGCCAGCTAGCTAGCCAGCTAGCAAGCCGTCTAGGTAGATAGCTAGCTGGCTTGCTAGATAGCTAAGTGGCTAGCTAGCTTCGTAGCCACATGCCTGGCTAGCTACGTATCTCGTTTGATAGCTAGCCAGCTTGGCAGATAGCTGGCTAGCTAGCTAGAGAGCTAGCTAGCTAGTTGGCTAGCGAGCTGGCTAGCTAGTTGGCTAGCTAGTTGGCTAGCTAGTTGGCTAGCTAGGTGGCTAGCCAGGCGGCTAACTACTAGCTGTATCCTTCCCTGCGCAGCTCGAAGTTCATGTCATTAATTTATCTTTTGAATTCTTTTACTTTGATTAAAAGAATTTGAAATAAATAAAAATTGAATTTAAATAAATTTAAATTCAATTTTTATTTATTTCCACTTTTTGCTTCAGGTGGGGCTGGAGGCGAGAACGCCTCAGTTCTTCGCCGCTGCCCGACGGCAGCACGAAGAAGTGGGAGCCGGAGAGCAGCAAGGCCTGGCCTTTACTAGGTAAGCAGCTAGCTAGCTAGCTAGCTAGCTAGCTGGCTAGCTAGCCAGCTAGCTAGCAAGCTAATTGGCTAGCTAGGGGGCTGACTGGATAGCTAGCTGGCTAGCTGGCTGGCTAGCTAACAGGCTAGCTGGCTGGCTAGTTAGGTACCTACCTGGCCAGCTAGATAGCTAGCTGGTTGGCCAGCTGTCCGCCTAGCTGGCTAAGTGGCTAGCTAGCTAGCTAGCTAGCTAGCCAGCTAGTCTTGTAGGTAGTCAGCCAACTGATAAGAACGCTAGTCAGCTTGCTCGCTAGTTGGCTGGCTAGCTGGCTGGCTAGCTGGCTGTTGTCCCCTCGGCGTGGAGGCCGTTCACTTGTTTGTCTAGCGGCTGTGTAGTTGATTCGCTGAGCAGATCTGTGGCTAGCTGGCTAGGGGCCACAGCTAGCTGTGTAGCTAGCTAGCTAGCTAGCTAGCTAGATAGCTTGCCTGCTTGCTTGCTATGGACCTCGCTAAAGGTCTAAATGGCTAGTATACCAGAGGGCCAATCGACTTTTTCAAGCCAGCTAGCTACACAACTGCATAGCTAGCTATCCAGCCAGCTAGCTAGCTAGCTAGCTAGCCAGCTGCTAGAGGACGCGGCTGGCTAGCTAGGCCTTCCCCGGGCAGCTAGCTAGCTAGTCCGCTGTACGGCGGCTGTGCATCTCTGTATTTGTAGCTCTATTTATTTATTGAAATTAAATGGTTTGCTGATAGCAACAAATAATAAAAATACTTTTTGTTTCTGTAGGACTTCCCCACCACCAGAGGATGTACACCCGAAACGAGGCGCGGTATCTGCAGCCGGCGCTGCGGTGTACGTACACCCCAGCACTCGAGCACATCCTCAACTTGCTGGAGCCAGCAGCAGCAGCAGCAGGCTGGAGATACAGCGGGCTGGGCCGCCCCGAAGTAAGGCCTCCTTCTGCTTCCCCCCAGCAGCAGCAGCAGCAGCAGCAGCAGCAGCAGCAGCAGCAGCAGCAGCAGCTGCCGCTGCACCTGGTGAAGGCCGCGAGGGAAGTCGAGCGCGGGGCCGGCCCTTTTGTGTCTTTGGCGCGTTTGCCTTTTTTGGAGAGGGGGCGGTGAGCTGAGGGGTTGGTTTTGAGTCATTTTAATTCAATTTAAAAGAAATAAAAGCAATTTAAATCCATTTTAATTGTTTAAAATGATTTAAATGATTAAAACAAGCTCCAAAATGCTCCATTCCTCGCTTTTTTTGCTCCGCTGCTGCTCCTGGTGCCGCCTGCGAGCTGCTGCAGCGGCCCGGGCGTTGGGGTGTACAGACACCTCAGCCGCTGTTTCTACCTTTTATTTTTCCTTTTGTTTCTTTTATTTTTTTCTTTTTCCAGAATTCAGCGCCTTTGGCGAATAGTGCTGGAAGCAGACACCTGGAGGTACCCTCTTACGGGGGCCTCCTGGGGGCCCCGCGACAGGGGGGCCCCCGAGGCCCCCTGGGTGCCTGTGGGTTCGGGGGCCCCCCAGGGGGCCCCCGGGGGGCCCCCTGAGGGGGCCCCCGGGGGGCCCCCCATAGTTGACGAAAGAGCAGCAGTAGTACAGGAGCTGCCGCTTGCGGAGTGTCTGTACACCCGAAGCAACCACCGGCTGCAGTCCAGAAGACACCCCATTTGGCAGCACTTGAGATATAAGAAGGATAAAGCCAAAATCCCTTACCTCCACAGGTCAGCAGCAGCAGCAGCAGCAGCAGCAGCAGATGCAGCAGCAGCAGCGGATGCAGCAGCAGCGGCTGCAGCTGCTGCAGCACATGTAGCAGCAGCGGCAGCACCCGCAGCAGCTCGAGCAGCCGCTGCAGCAGCGCCAGATGGAGCGGCAGCAACAGCGGCTGTATCTGCAGCAGCAACTGCATCTGCATCAGCAGCTGTATCTGCAGCAGCAGCTGTATCTGCAGCAGCAGCTGTATCTGCAGCAGCAACTGTATCTGCAGCAGCAGCAGATCTTTTGAGGGAAGCACCGCCAAGTGGCGCTTTGGAAGAGCTGTCAATCGAGATGTGCTGCTGGCTCCAGCAGCAGCAGCAGCAGCAGCAGCAGCAGCAGCAGCAGCAGCAGTGTTGTGTTTGTGTGCAGGAAGCGCCTAGTGAGAGAGAAGATGCAAGCAGACACAATTGGAGCCTTCAATGCATAACCCAGAATCTAGCTGCTACTGCTGCTGCTTCTATTGCTGCTGCTGCTGCACTGCAGCAGCAGCAACCGCAGCGCCACAAAGTGTCCAGCAGCAGCAGCAGCAGCAACAGCGCCACTGCGGCATCTGCTGCCCCCTTTTTTTTTGCCTAAGACCCATATTTATAATTTATTGGTATATTTCCGCATTTGTTTTTATTATTTATTCATTCTATTTACAAGTACTACACTGCTGTCATCTAATTTGTTTATAATTCCCCAGAAAGAAAAGAATTAAAAGAAGTTAAAAAGAAATGCTGAGGCAGCAAAGTTCCTTAGCTGCAGCAGCAAATGAAGCAGCAGCAGCAGCAGCTGCAACAGCATCAGTCGCAGCCCAGGAAATGCTGCCGCACCAAAACGGGATGCAGCAGCAGCAAGTACCTGCAGCAACAGCAAGAGGCTCTCGCTGCAGCAGCATTCGCTGCAGCAGCAGCAGCATTCGCCGCAGCAGCAGCAGCATTCGTTGCAGCAGCAGCAGCATTCGTTGCAGCAGCAGCAGCATTCGTTGCAGCAGCAGCAGTATTCGTTGCAGCAGCAGCAGCATTCGCTGCAGCAGCAGCAGCATTCGCTGCAGCAGCAGCAGCAGCATTCACTACAGTGGAAACAACATCCGCTGCTGCAGCAGCAACATCTGCTGCTGCTGCAGCAGCTTGTATCTTTTGGCAGCAAATCTACATCTAGGATAGCCAAATGTACAAAATAAAATCAAAAAGATATTTACAAAGACAATTATTTCTTTTATGTTAATTTGAATTCAGTTGCAAGTCCCAAAGATGTCAAACCCTGCTGCTGCTAATGTTTGCTGTACTGAAATACTGAAAATAAAATAAATTTTAAATATTCAAATAAATATATTTCATAAGAATATCCTTTCTCGTATACAATCCCTATCACAAATCTGTCTACTTTAATTGTTCTTAAACAAGTACAAAAAATATATTTATATTAATGAAACGCGCTGCCCCCAGTGTAGGCATATATACATAATATATATATATATGTATATATTTACATATATACATATATATATCTATATATACCTATATATATATACATATATATATAAATATATATATATATATATATATATATATACGTATATAATACATTCAGATATATAAACAATTCCACATATACATACAATATATATAAAGTAAAAACTAAATAAAAGAGCATTTCGAAAAGCCCTTTTTTGAATTTATATCTCTTTGCTCATTCCCACTCGGCTCGGGTGTCTGTACACCCGAAGAGGTTGCCGCGCACAGAAATCGATTTTGAATTTTAGGGCTAGAGAATTTAAAACCAAAACAAATAAATAAATCAAATGATTAAAATAAAATGATTTTATTTAAATAAATAATTGTCGAAAGGGCCGTCAGATAGGAGCGAAAGAATAACAGCAGCAGATACACCCTGGGGTGTACCTTCAGCTGAACTATGTGTTCATCCTGTTCCCTTTTTCAAAAGCAGAAAATAACAAATTAAATAATTTTAATAAATTAAATTAAACAAATTCAACAAGAGACCTTTTTAAAGAATAAATCGAGAAATGGCAGCAGCCAGAGTGTAATTTCAAAGGCTTCTTCGTACACCTGCCAAAACCAAATGCCTCTAGACCCACAAACCCTAAACCCTAAACCCTAAACCCTAAGGATATATTAAAACATATATAAACATATATAAGCAGCGAAGAAAAACGAAAAAATATATTTCAATGATGTGACAAAAACAAAAGACGGATCCTTGCGGATTCCGATTCACGGGGTGTACAGACACCAGCCTTCACGCGAACAAAAAGGAATATTGAAAACAAACAAAATAAATAAAAAAGAATAAAAAACATTTAGATAAAAAGACAAGAGAAAAGTACAAGAATAAAAAGGCATTTGGATAGAAGAACAAAAGACAAATAAAGGAATAAAAAGACACACAAATGAATACAAAATAAAAGAACAAAGAGGCATTTAGACAAAAGAAAACAAAAGATAAATAAAAGAATAAAAAGACATTCAGATGATAAAAGTGTGGGGAATAAAAGAACAGAAAAATTTGAAAACGACAACTAGAGAAGAATCTGAAAAATTGAAGAATAGAAAAGAATTCAAAACTTAAAGAGAAATTCGGCAAGAATAAAAAGGCATTGAAAGGATAAACAAATGAAAATGCAAAAACGCAAAAAGATTTTTTAAAAATAATAAATAAAATAAATAAAATAGATTTGCGCCTTGGCTTCAGATAGGAGCGAAAGATAATCAGCAAATGCCTTTAAGCTGAACTATGAATTCATCAGCGTAGCCAGCGCTGAGGTGTACGTACACCCCAAATGCAGCAGCAAATGCAGCAGCAAATGCAGCAGCAAATGCTGCAGTTGCAAAAAGAAATATATCAATTCAACTTCATTCAAAACTCAAAAGGCAAAACAGAAAATGAAACGCATGCAGTAGACTTCAAGCTGTCTGTACACCCCAAACCCCACACACTCAGGTGTATATACACCTCAAAACAGTTTGCGGGAAAGGCACTGAAAAGCCCTTGGGGTGTATAGGCAGCTCCAGGTGCCAGGTATAAATAAAAGAGGCAATAAAAAGCAGGAAAAGACTTTAAAAAGAAATAGAAATAAAAAGAAATAAAAGATAAAACGACAGGAAGGAATAAGTGAGCAGGTCTCTCAAAAGCAGCCACAACAGTTGTTCGTTCTTCTGTTGTAAACGAGGTGTACGTACACCCAAATCTGCAGCAGCAGCTGGCAGCAGCTCACGCTGCTGCAGCAGCTGCTGCTTCTGCTGCAACAGCAGCTGCTGCTGCTGCTGCAACAGCAGCTGCTGCTCCTGCTGCAGCAGCAACAGCTGCTGCTGCTCCTGGATGTCTTTCGTTCGGCATGTGGCTGCTGAGGGACTCTGGCTCTGCAGAGGCCCGCGTTTGCTGCTGCTGCTGCTGGAGGCGCAGCAGCAGCAGCAGCTGCTGCTGCTGCTGCTGCTCACCTGTTGGCCTTGGCCACTCTTTCAATCTCGTCTTTCTTTTTAATTGCATAAGAGTTGCTGCTTTCTTTTGCACAATTCATTATTTCATCTGCCAGACACTCCGACATGCTCTTCAGGTTTCGGAAGGCCGCAGTGCTGTACGTACACCCCAGCAGCAGCAGCAGCAGCAGCAGCAGCAGCAGCAGCAGCAAAGGAAAGGCGTCAAAGAGCGGCTAAAGCGTCAAAATTAAAAGCTGAAAAAGCCAATTAAATGAAGTAAATTAAAGAGGAGTAGAATATCAAAAAGAACTCTAAAAAGAAAAAAAGAAATAACATGAAAAAACTTCAAAGAGAAATTAGAAAAAGGAATTTGAAGGCGCCAAAAAACCCTAAAAACACAAAAAGAGATCTAAAAGAAGAACAAAAAGATAAAAGATTTCAAAAGAGATTTGAAAGGAAAATAAAAAGAAAAAAGACTTCGAAAAAGACTCAAAAGCAAAACAAAAAGATAAAAGATTTAAAAAGGATTTAAAAGAAATATAAAAAAGATAGAAAGGCAAAAAAACTGCAAAAAGTCAGAGAGCGTTTAAGCCGCCAAAAGGCATAAAAAGACATCCAGAAAGTCCCAAGAAGTCGGAAAAAGAGGAAAAGAAACTCCGGAAGAAGCTCTAGAAGACTAAGAGGGAAAAAAAGGATTTAAAAAGCTTTCAAACGCCGAAAAAACGAAAAGAAAACTCACCGGGCTCCCGTGCAAATCAAATAAATGGCCTGGTTCACTCGCCGCAAAGGCGACACGTCCACCGCCTGCCGACGAACCACTCCGGCACTTCCGATCCGAGTCGAGTCTTCCCGAGGGCCGCCTCTCTCCACAGCTTGCACCAACACCTGCAGCAGCAGCAGCAGCAGCAGCAGCAGCAGCAGCAGCGGGGGGGGTGTGCAGCAGCAGCAGCAGCGGGGAGGGTGTGCAGCAGCAGCAGCGGCGGCGGGCGGGACCGGCAGCAGCAGCAGAGGCGGGGAGAGCGAGCGGCAGCGCAGCAAGCAGCAGCGGGAGTAGATACGCAAGAAGCAGCAGCAGCAGCAGCAGTACAAAAGGCAGCAGCAGCAGCAGCAGTACAAAAGGCAGCAGCAGCAGCAGCACAGCAGCCCTATTGGAGCAGCAGCAGCAGCAGCACAGCAGCCCTGTTGCTGCAGCAGCAGCAGCTGCAGCAAAGGTGATAAAAGGGAGACCAAAGGTCGAAAAAAGTCGAAAAAAAGGCCAAAAAAGGTGTTTTTTTGGCGAAAAAAAGCGGGAAAAAAGCAGCAGCAGAAGAGGAGAAGAAAAGGAGAAGAGGGGGAGAAAAAAAGGGAGAAAAAGGAGAAAAAAGAGACCTGGAGAGGATTTTTGTCGGCCATCAAAGCAATGATGTCGAAGGCGTGCTGCACTATGCGAATGGCCTGGAGCTTTTTGCCGGAGTTGCGGCCGTGCATCATGAGGGAGTTGACCAGCCGCTCGACCAGCGGGCACTGCGCCTTCCGAAAGCGCTTTTTTTGGTACCTGAGAGCCCCAAAACGCAAATTTTAACGCAAATTAATCCGCCAATAAACTCCAAATCGAAAATTGGATCTTTGAGAACAAATTTGCAAAAAAAATCTCCAAAAATGAACCAAAAACGACCAAAAACAACCAAATTTCGACCAAAATCGATGAAGTTGTCCTTTCAGGGCCACGGGGGGTAAAAGGAAACAAATACAAATTAAAAATAAATAAATTAAATTAAATTAAATTAAATAAATAAATAAATAATTAATTAATTAAAAAGAAATAAAATAAAAATAAATTAAATAAAAGAAATAAATCTAAAAAGAACTCAAAAGAATTAAAAAGCAAACTTGGACAGGCACGGGAAGACCCCAGAAGCCAAAACAACCTGCTCTACCCCCCCTCTGCTGCTGCTGCTGCTGCTGCAGCAGCAGCAGCAGCAGCTGCTGCTGCTGCTGCTGCAGCAGCAGCTGCTGCTGCTGCTGCTGCTGACCTGCCGGCAGTGTGGGGCGTGAGGACCGCAGCCTTGCCCTTGACGGCGAGGTAGTCGACGAGGGAAAGATCGGAGACAGTGACATCATCATAAGTCCATCTTCCGAAGAGTTTGAAGTCCGTTGCTGCCATTTTTGCTGCTGCTGCTGCTGCTGCTGCTGCTGCTGCTGCTGCTGCTGGTTAGGGGGATTCTGCTCCGCTGCTCTCCACTCCTTTTCGACCTTTCTTCATTCCACTGAGGCGGCCTCTCGCGCTGCTGCTGCTGCTGCAGCTGCTGCGCACACGCAGCAGCAAACACACACTTTGCACCCAATACAACTCTTGCTGCTGCTGCTGCTGCTGCTGCTGCTGCTGCTGCTGTTGGGCGGGGACCTTTGCTGCACTTGGGCTGGCCACTCGCAGGTGCTGCAGCTGAAGTGCTGCTGCTGAGGATGCTGCTGCTGCTCTGCTGCTCCACTAGGCATATAGGCCAGAGAACTAGAGAGCAGCAGCGGCAGCAGCAGCAGCAGCAGCAGCTGCTGCTGCTGCAACTGCTGCTGCTGTGGGGCCCGCGTCGGGTGTGGAGTGCAGCAGCAGCTATTAAACAGCAGGATGTACACCCTAGCCCAAAAACTTCGAGCAGCGCAGCCGCTGCCGCCGCTGCTGCTGCTGCTGAGGCTGCTGCTGCTGTCGCTGCTGCTGCTGCTGCTGCTGCTGCTGCTCTTCGTGATACTCCACAGAGTGTATCGACGCACAGAACTCCATTCCGCAAGAAAACGAAAACCCCACAAAAAACAGAGACAGGGATCAGCAGCAGCAGCAGCAGCTGCTGCTGCTGCTGCTCACGCGCAGCAGCAGCAGCGCAGCAGCAGCAGCAGCAGCAGCAGCAGCGACCAGGGCTCAGCAGCACTCCTCACCTGTTTTTAAATATAAAAAGAGTTTGAAAAAACCCTTTTTGGCAACTGGCGCAAACCCCAAAGCTAAATCCCAGCTGCTGCTGCTGCTGCTGCTGCTGCTGCAGCCTCTCCCCGCAGCCGCACCAGCAGCAGCTGCAGCCACTGCTGCTGTGGGGCTGCCGCTGCTGCTGCTGCAGCAGCTGCTGCTGCGGCTGCTGGCCTCTGCCCCCACATGCATGCGGCCCACCTGCTGCTGCTGCCGCCGTTGCTGCTGCTGCTGCTGCTGCTGCTGCTGCCTACCAGGGGTGCTGCTGCTGCATCTTTCTGCTTCGTGTGCTTCTGCTGCTGCTCTTCTCTTTTCCTTTTTGCTGCTCTTTTCAAAACCCTCAAAATGGGCACTACTTACAACATCCGCCCCAAGAAGTTCGGGCCTGGCAGCCGCCAGTGGTGAGGGTTTAGGGTTTAGGGTTTAGGGTTTGGGCCCTAGGGTTTAGGGTTTCGGGTTCGGGTTTTGCGTTTCCTAATTCTCTCCCTTTTCTAGTTTTTGCTGCTGCCCGCCGCGACGAAGGCCAGATGCCGCTGCTGCTGCTGCTGCTGCCGCTGCTGCTGCTGCTGCTGCTGTGGGGCAGCACTTATGCCAGCCCTTATGCCAGCCTTTTCCCTTTTGCTGCTGCAGCAGCAGCTATGCGTGGCAGTGCGCTGCTGCTGCGCGCCCGCTGAGGTGTATGGACAGCTGCCCGCGACCCCGGGGGCCCCGGGGGCCCCTGCTGCTGCCGCTGCTGCCGCTGCTGCTGCTGCTGCTGCTGCTGCTGCTGCTATTCTGGAGTTGCGGCTTTCTAGGGCAGGTCTTCAGCTGCAGCAGCTCATGCTCTCCGTATTATGTCTGTGTCTGCTGTTGCTGCTGCTGTGGCGCTGCCGCTGCCTCCGCTGCTGCTCCCTCCGCTGCTGCTGCTCCCGCTGCTGCTGCTGCTCCCGCTGCTGCTGCTGCTGCTGCTGCTGCAGCCGGGTGTGCTTCAACCGCCACGGCATGGTCCGGAAGTACGGAATCAACATGTGCCGGCAGTGCTTCAGAGAGCGAGCGGCGCTCATAGGTTTCCAGAAGGTAAGCAGCAGCAGCAGCAGCAACAGCAGCAGCAGCACAAGCTGCAGCTGCAGCAGCAGCAGCACAAGCTGCAGCAGCAACAGCAGCAGCGCAGGCGAAAGCAGCAGCAGCAGTGGTGGAGGAGCGGGAGGGGGGTGGGAGGTGGGGGACGCAGCTGGGGCTGTAGAATGAGTAGCAGCAGCAAGTTCAGCAGCAGCAACAACAGCAGCAGCAGCAGCAGCAGCAGCAGCAAATTGTCTTGTGTGTCTCTTTTTGCTGCAGTACCGTTAAGGCCGCCCCACAGTCCCTCTGGGGTGTCTGCGGAGACACCGCAGCCGCCTGCTGTCTCCGCCGTGCATGCTGCAGCAGCAGCAGCAGCAGCTGCTGCAGCAGCAACTGCAGCAGCAGCAGCAGCTGCTGCTGCTGCTGCAGGGGTGTGGGGGCCTTGAGGCAGCAAACAGCTGAACTCTTCGTTTGTTGCTGTTTCTAAAAGGGACTTGTAATAATTCTTTCTTTAAAGTTGGATCTTATTGATTAAAATGAATTTAATTAATTTAAATAGAAATAAAATATATTTATTTTTATTTATTTAAATATACTTTTAGATTAAAAGCAAAAATCCCCTTTTAGTTGCTGCTGCAGAAGCAGCAGCAAACAGCCAGCGGCAGCAGCAGCTAGCGCCTGCTGCAGCAGCCAGTTATTTCGCGCTGCTGCTGCCGCAGCATCAGCAGCAACAGCAGCAGCAACAGCAGCAGCAACAGCAGCAACAGCAGCAGCAGCAGCAGCAGAAACGGCAACGGCCAGGCCTTTCGCGGCCCTCAAAAGAAAGAGTCAAAAAAAGAAAAAGAAAAACTAAAAAAGTTTTTAAAAAAGTTTTTTAAAATTAAAATGAAGAAAGAAGAGACAGCAGCAGACTAGACAAGAAAGGAAAGCACAAGTGCTGCAGCAGCAGCAGCTGCTGTTGCGACTGCTGCTGCTGCTGCTGCTGCTGCTGCAGCAGCAGCCGCAACAGCCGCAGCAGCAGCGCACAGCAGCAGCCGCTACAGCCGCAACTGCCGCAGCAGCAGCAGCAGCCGCAGCAGCAGCCGCAGCAGCAGCAGCAGCCGCAGCAGCAGCAGCAGCAGCAGCAGCAAATGCTGCAGTTAGGAGATAGTCTCTCCTGTCCTCTCGTGAATTATTTTGTTCTCTTTAAAGGCCGTCTGTACAGACATCGCAAACCCCCAAAACCCCACAACCCCCTAACCTCCAGCCCCAAACCCTAAACCCTAAACCCTAAACCCTAAACCCTAAACCCCCGTTCTCGGGCCCCAGGACGCAGCAGCCCCGCCAGGAGGTCCCTTAAAGAAGTCGCTAATTAGCTAGCTAGCTAGCTAGCTAGCTAGCTAATCAGCTAGCTAGCTAACCAGCTAGCTAGCTAATCAGCCAGTTAGCTAATCAGCTAAGTAGGTAGTTAGCTAGCTTGTCAGCTAGCTGGCTGGCTAGCTAGCTGGCTAGCTAGCTAATTAGCTAGCCAGCTAGCTGGCTAGCTAGCTAGCTAATTAGCTAGCTAGTCGGGAATCGTGCTACCCGGCCAGCTGGAGCTGCTCTCGGCAGGTGTCTGAACAGCTAGCCAGCTAGCTAGCTGG
>NW_013655216.1:44263-46783 GCF_000499385.1 Eimeria necatrix
CCCAGGGGGCCCCTGAGGGGCCCCCGGGGGCCCCCAGGGGGCCCCTGGGGGCCCCTGGGGGCCTCTAGAGGGGCCCCTAGGAGCTACCTGTAGCGCCAATGGGGCCCCCTTGGGGCCCCTGAAATACTCAGGAGGCCCCGGAGGCCCCTGGGGGCCCCCAAGGGGGGGCCCCTGGGGCCCCTGGGGGCCCCCGGAGGCACCTGGGGGCCCCCAAGGGGGGCCCCTGGGGCCCCCTGGGGCCCCCGGGGGCCCCCATTGGGGGCCCCTGCACTTACCGTGGACTGTTGGGGCCTCGGAAATGCGGTGGGGGCCCTCTAGACCCTCTGGGGGCCCCGCGAAAGGGTCTAGAATTGGTTGTTTGACTTTGAGTCCTGCATCAGTGTTGTCATCTCCTTCTTGAGCTGCTATTTCTGCTGCTGCGTCTGTTGCTGCTGCTGCTGCTGCTGCTGCTGCTGCTGCTGCTGTGTCCAATGTGGGGTCTGCTGCTGCAGTGATGGGCCCCTGTGGGGAGTTGATTTGGCTTTCGAGCTGCTGTACGTACAGCACAGCCATTTGCTGCTGCTCCGAGCCTATGACTGCTGCGCTGCCGTGCTGCTGCTGCTGCTGCTGCTGCTGCAGCAGCTGCTGCTGCTGCTCGCACTTCTCATAACCCCCCTGCCACGCCTCGCTGAACTCCGCAGCTGTGCAGTTCAGCTGCTGCCGCAGCAGCAACTCCAGATCTGCAAAGGTCAGCTGTGGGGGCCCAGCAGCAGCTTGCTGCAGCCGTGCTGCTGCTGCGTTCGCCGTGTCTTCTTGAAACGCCCGCCGGCGCTGCAGCAGCAGCAGCAGCAGCAGCAGCACAAGCAGCAGCATCAGCAGAAGCAGAAGCAGCAAAAACAGCGGCAGCAACTGTCCTCACGCAGCAGCAGCAAGCTCGGAAGCGGCAGCGGCAGCCACGCGCCGTCTAACCAAACGAGCCAGCAGCAGCAGCAGCAGGAGAATCAGCAGCAGCAGCAGCAGCAGCAGCAGCAGCAGCAGCAGCAGCAGCAGCACGTACTTCTGGCGACCAGTTGGCCATAAAGGCCGGAACAGCTGCAGTCTTAGAGCTCATGTCCAGCAGCTCTATGCCCATTTTCTCTCGCAGTGCTGCTGCTTTGTCAGGTGGTGAATTTGATGCATTGCTGCTGCTGCTGCTGCTGCTGCTGCTACTGCTGCTGCTGCTGCTGCTGCTGCTGCTGCTGCTGCTGCTGTATGCTTGTGGCTGGACACCAGGCGTTTCCCTCACGCTTTCGCGAGAAGCGAACTGCTGCTGTCGCTGCTGCTGCTGCTGCTGCTGCTGCTGCTGCTCTTTAGCTGCTGCTGCTGCGTCATCATTCAACGCCGGATAAGAGGAAATAATTCGTACATCATCATCAGGGGGGGGCCCCCCTGGGGGCCCCCCAGGGGGCCCCCCTGGGGGCCCCCCAGGGGCCCCCACGAGGCTTTGCTGGGGGGCCCCTGGGAAGGGCGCATTGAGGCGCTCCTGCTCCATCCGCTGCAGCGTTTCGTAGGCGTGCTGCTCCTGCTGCTGCTGCTGCTGCTGCTGCTGCTGCTGCTGCGGCCCGAAGGGAAGACCCCCGGCCTGCAGGCCGGGCCCCTTGCCCTCAACAGCAGCAGCAGCTGCTGCTGCTGCTGCTGCCATATCTTGCAGCAGCTTGCTGACGATCCGCTGCTCCGCGTCCTGCAGGTGTCTGTACACCTCAGGCCCATACTGCTGCAGCTCTGCTGCTCCTGCAGACCGACGAAGGGCCACTAGCTGCAGCTGCTGCTGCTGCTGCTGCTGCTGCTGCTGCTGCTGCTGCTGCTGTCGCATTTGGGCAGGCCCAAGCCGCACGTCACTGAACAACAGCCGCAGCTCTATGCCCTCATTCTGCGGCCACAGCTGCTGCACCTGCTGCTGCTGCTGCTGCTGCTGCTGCGTGCTGCTGCTGCTGAACAGCTCATCTGGCTCTAAGAACAGCAGCAGCACTCCATCAGGCAGCGGCTCTATGTGCAAATGGACTAGTGTGTCGGGGCACCCAAACCTGGGGGCCCCCCCTTGGAGGCCCCCGGGGGGCCCCCCAGGGGGCCCCCAGGGGGGCCCCCCAGGGGGGCCCCCAGGGGGGCCCCCAGGGGGGCCCCCAGGGGGGCCCCCAGGGGCCCCCAGGGGGACCCCTGGATTTCCCGATAAGTATGGCTGCAGCAACTCGGCGTTGCGGGCGTTGGCCCAGGTGTCGAGCAGGGCAAGACCTTGCTGCAGCAGCTGCCGCTCCAGCTCCCGCTGCTGCTGCTGCTGCTGCTGCGGCGTCTGCTGCTGCTGCTGCTGCTGCTGCTGCTGCTGCTGATCGGGCTCGAGAGATGGCAGGGATCCCAAGAGAGCCGGGGGAATCGGCACTTCCGCTAGCACAGCCCCAGGGGCCCTGCAAACAAACAACTGGCTCCTAAACCCTAAACCCTAAACCCTAAACCCTAAACCCTAAACCCTAAACCCTAAACCCTAAACCCTAAGGCTAGACGCTGCAG
>NW_013655217.1:0-1624 GCF_000499385.1 Eimeria necatrix
TAAAGCTCATTTTTTCTCGAAGTGACAGATTTAAACTTCAGTGGCATAAGTTGAAACGCGCAGCAGCAGTGTGCTATGGTCTAGACGCACTATTCAACGCTGATTCCAGAACGTTTCCGTATTCTGTAGTGCGGCAACGCCTTTATTTTCAGACGCTTCTTCCTGGCTACGTGAGTTACGAAGTGCGCTGCGTAGCAGCCTGCATGTCGTTGTGCGTGACTCGCGGTTACACTGTCTGCGCGTAACCATGAACTTGGAGCTCTTCACAATTCCACGGTTGCAATATCTCTGTTGTGTATTTGCTTGTTGCCGGTGACGTAATTTTGAACTCCACTTTTGCAAGTTGGTATTTGTAGCGGATGAGTCTAGCGAATCATGAGAGTTTGGGTGGAGCTATCGGCTTGCAACTACGCGCCTTTTACAGATTTCTGCTTAGTCTGATCTGCTGTGATTCATTCTGCTTATCAGTTAGAGGCATTAGGCTGAATGCTGCGGAGCAGACTGAGTGAAAGTTATGTTTAGCACGGTACACGGTTGCATTGACTGGCGGATTTATGGAGGTTGTACCATGACGAAGCTTGGCTGAACGCCGCGCGGGTTGCTCGACACGGGGCAAAGGTTACATACTAGAGGTCTACCCGGAACGTACCTCTTCTAGCTTGGTAGCAGAGCAACGGTACAATGAATATCCGACAAACTGCCGTTTGCACGGAGTGAAAATCGATGCCTACAAAGTAATGCAAGTGTACTTTGGCAGTAGCACATATTCGTATAAGTCGTATATCCATTTTACTTTGCCCACAGCAGAAAAGCTCATTTTTTCTCGAAGTGACAGATTTAAACTTCAGTGGCATAAGTTGAAACGCGCAGCAGCAGTGTGCTATGGTCTAGACGCACTATTCAACGCTGATTCCAGAACGTTTCCGTATTCTGTAGTGCGGCAACGCCTTTATTTTCAGACGCTTCTTCCTGGCTACGTGAGTTACGAAGTGCGCTGCGTAGCAGCCTGCATGTCGTTGTGCGTGACTCGCGGTTACACTGTCTGCGCGTAACCATGAACTTGGAGCTCTTCACAATTCCACGGTTGCAATATCTCTGTTGTGTATTTGCTTGTTGCCGGTGACGTAATTTTGAACTCCACTTTTGCAAGTTGGTATTTGTAGCGGATGAGTCTAGCGAATCATGAGAGTTTGGGTGGAGCTATCGGCTTGCAACTACGCGCCTTTTACAGATTTCTGCTTAGTCTGATCTGCTGTGATTCATTCTGCTTATCAGTTAGAGGCATTAGGCTGAATGCTGCGGAGCAGACTGAGTGAAAGTTATGTTTAGCACGGTACACGGTTGCATTGACTGGCGGATTTATGGAGGTTGTACCATGACGAAGCTTGGCTGAACGCCGCGCGGGTTGCTCGACACGGGGCAAAGGTTACATACTAGAGGTCTACCCGGAACGTACCTCTTCTAGCTTGGTAGCAGAGCAACGGTACAATGAATATCCGACAAACTGCCGTTTGCACGGAGTGAAAATCGATGCCTACAAAGTAATGCAAGTGTACTTTGGCAGTAGCACATATTCGTATAAGTCGTATATCCATTTTACTTTGCCCACAGCGTGTGCATATGT
>NW_013655217.1:1724-3693 GCF_000499385.1 Eimeria necatrix
GATATGTGTTGTGGGGCTCTTGCTCTGCGCTTGTATTTGGATCATTCCTCGATTCGGCGTCTGCCTCAAACGACATCAGCACGAGTTACAGAGGGTCAGCAGTTTGAATGGTGCTTAACAATTCATATTGAAAACGCAATGCCTAGGTGTAAGGTGGCTTTTTTGGTGAGGTCATGAAGACGATGATATCCAGTTTGCACGAGGCGTTGGCGTCCAACTACAGAAGCACATCGCACGATTGCAGGACAAGCGGTCCGTTCTCTGTCAAACTGCGGGATGCCTAAACTTGCAAGGCCGTTCAAACTCGGAAACTCGAATCGCAGGATGAGCACAGGTTTCTCAGTGACTTGCGGAGGTGATTTCTCGGTGAGGTTTGGCGGGCCGCTGCGCGAAGCGTCTGATTTGTGAGAAATGTCACTTACACTCCCCGATGCCAACGACTCACGCCCAGCACTTTGAGAGCGGAGCAAAATGCAAAATATTTGAAGAGATTGCTGCTTCTGGGAGTAAACGTCGATGCGCATGAGGTTTTGGGGATGCGAGTGAGTAATCCTGCACAATTCGCACTTGTCTCAAATCCAGATAATCAGGCATTGGGCGCCGTCTGCTAACACACACACCTTGCGACTCCACGACGCGCAATGCGTTCTGTGTCCAACTAGGAGGCAGCCAAAATTGCCAGGTTGAACGGTTCGAACTCGGCCAAACAAAATTACTGAATTGCAAAGTCTCAAGGATTTGTGATGCTTATTCCCGGGTGAGGATTGGCGGTGCGCTGCGTGACGTGGTCAGTTTATGAAAAAGACGAGTTACGCGCAACGCTGTCGAAGCCACACGTCGAACAAGTTGAAAGCGCGGAGAACCCCAGGGTAGATGAATTCTACTCCACTGAGAAAAAATCTATGGGTGGGAGGCGTCTAGAAAGCAATTCAGCAGTCCTGCAAATTCACACGTGTGTCACGTTGATGTATTCATGCCTTCTGTGAATGGTGCTTCAAATTGACGAATGTGTGCAGCTAGTGTCTGCCCTAGTGGGCCCATCGCGCTGCGCAGACCTTGTGGAGACTCTAAATGTCTTGCTGTGTGGAAAGCACAGAACATTAACATGGAGTACACACAGTGGATAATTTGAGACGTCTTTTTCCCTTTGTGTTGCTAGAATGATTTGATGGCGTGTTTGTGAGGCTTGCTGTTGCGGGGTTGGAGAACGCAAAAATGAGTGTCTTCTGTTGCCATTTGTGAGTAGCGAGTTCGTTGTGAATTCTCCTCACTGCCTGTTTGTTCTCAGCCCAAAACGCGTCAATGTGGAGCACACCGTGAACTTAATTCCGCAGCCTGTGCGTGTGCAGACTGCTTCTGCGGAATAAGCGGCTCTACACACACTACAAAATCACAGACTGGCGCATGAGTACAGCGGTTCCATCCATGATCCCCCAGCGTGTCGTCTCTGGTGCGTCGCCTTGGCAAGGCATCGACTTGAAACTTGTGGCAGGTGTGCAGAGCAGTGCACATTGTGTTCCACAGGCGTGTGCGGCTTTAGTGTTTAGTGGCTGGATTAAGTGCGTGTGTGTCTAGTTGTGACGGCCGTTGTTTGCTGCAAAAATGCGCGTATGGTGTTAAGCTTTCCAAGGCACTGTGTATTGCTCTCCCGTCTGTTTCTATTTTGTTGTCAGTTTTTGTGGAGGAGCGTCTTGCGATTATCTCCAGACTAAGTGGCGTACTAGGTGACAGTGGCCAAGCATCTCCTCAGCTGCTCTTGCTTCTGGGGCACCGCGAGCAGACAGTACGTGAGAGCAGGCGAGCTGGGACGCTTGACGCTTTGCTGGAATAGCTGCCTACGTGGGTCCTTCCGTGTGCCATAGTGCTACTTGTGATTGTTTGCTGAGTGCTGCACAAGGCGCTGCCCGCATTTGAAAGCGTTGGTTGGTGGCTGCATCAGTGTCCATTGCGCTATGTCTTATGGAGGGGG
>NW_013655218.1:0-965 GCF_000499385.1 Eimeria necatrix
GCTCGAAGGGAAACCAATAATTGCTTTGGCGCTTTGACAAGGGCATCGCAGAGACGATGATGATTCCGCTGATTACACTGCAAGCAGAAAAGCCCCACTGACGCAAAGCCCCCTAACATGCATAATCATGAACTATCGTGCTTTTTTTCCAATTAAAGGCTTGAAATTACTCGAATGTGGTCTCTGGCTGCTCTGAGCAAGACGCACTTCTGCATGACACAAACGCATTTGATAAGCCAGAAAGGCGCGAGACACTGCATGCAAAAGGTGGTGAGCTCTTCTGAAGATTGAGTAATTCGCCACTTCACTAGCCGATGGCCTGTAGATATCCACTTGGTGATAACAACAACTGAACGTTGTACCGTCAGTGCGCCTCCTAAAATTTTTTCAGCTTTTGTCTGTTAGGGATGAATTATATCAGTAGTTCTAGTTGGAGGGAAAGGCAGAGTGTTAACTGCGAAACTTAATAGATCTGAAACAGGGTGGCATCAACGTAAGGAGAAAACGTGAATTATATGTGTTGCATCAGTTTCTCAATCCTCCGCGTCTAAAACACAGTTGTTAGTTGTCAACCACGACGTGACTGTGTGAATTTATGCCTCCTTGCAGCTCGTAAGTTATCATGTTGGAATGATTATAAGACAAAAATGCATGGCTGCTTTATTTCTTCACTGGACCTTGCTAACGCAGGAGCTGTCAAGCATCGACATGGGCCGATACAGCTGCAGCTGGTGCCGAACATCATGATATTTGAAAAGCGTTCTGCTGAATGAAAGTTTTCATGTGTACGCCTAGACGCACCTCATCAAATTTCAAGCCGCTCACACTTTATAGGGGCTTCTACGTTTATTTAAATGAACTGCACGTCAGGGCGGTGTAGGCACGCGCTTTTCACGACTTTGAACTATTGATGCTCATGAGGTTTCACTGCGTTGTTCACCTGGTCAATCCATCTACAGACAGCT
>NW_013655218.1:1065-1894 GCF_000499385.1 Eimeria necatrix
TGGACCAGTTAGGTTCTACAGACAGCGCGAAATGCATTGCTTCAGCTGCATAAGCTGCATACACGTAACGTCTTCAGTGACCTCAATCGTTATGCGTCTCCTAAGAAGAAACAAGGAAAATTAATGTTTCAGCTAGTGAGCCTTACTCACGTGCCGCCACTAAAATGATTACCTGTTGTCCTGCAAAAGTATCTGCGTTGCAGTCGCTATGAAAAAGTGGCCAGTGGTGAAAGCCCTTATCGGCTTTATATACCTTGGATTAAACGTACTTCTGTCAGCAAAACATTTTTCGGCTTGCTGCGGGTATATCTAGCTCTTTGGAATAATATCAGGCGAGAGACTGAGAAGCAGGATCAAACGTTATCTTCGCACAAAACAAGCTGTGTAACACATCAGTAGTTGCGCAGAGCAGGAACAATTTTTCTCACTTTTTGCAGTAGCCATGACGTATTCATGTATTTTCGTGCAGCAGAAACCAACATACATAAAAGTCAGTGAGTTTTCGTGCGCTGATGAATACTGACCTGCGCAGGAATAGTTTGCGTCGTTGAAGTGGGGCACGCCTTCGCCATTAATGACTAATGACGTTGATCACGCCTGAACTTGTGATCAGTCCATCATAGTGGACTTAATAGAGGGATAGATTTTGAAAATCAGTTGGCTAGTTTGCATTATTTCTCCTTTTCGAGGACGAAATAGGAACCACTCAGCTTGTCAGGCTGGCATGAGCTGATAAATGACAGTCCCTTCTTTTACCTTTATTATTTTAATCGGTTGCGCTTTGGTCGTAAGAGTCTGATATGAGCTTGAAAGGGGTGGTAAGCCGTTT
>NW_013655218.1:1994-2531 GCF_000499385.1 Eimeria necatrix
TCTGCGCACTTCGGGATGGATCCTGGGGAGCGCGCGATCTTTTGGGTGGCAGATGATCAAGCATTTTCTCTATGTCAGGTCTTCCTTGGTGTGGCTTACATTGTCCCTGCCTATTCTGCAAGAAGGCCCGGCACGTCTCTTGTATGACTTAGCCTTTCTTGCGCCTCAGTAACGCCATGTGGCTAGCTCTTGAGCCACTCACGGCCTGCCATATTTCTCTGTTGTGCCGCAAACATCCTGAACGCGCCGGCCGAAGAAAAAGAAGTTTTCAATCAAGACAGTGCGTTTGCTTTTGCTTTGCCGTTTTAACCAAGTGGGGCAATATACCATTAGGCATATCTGGCGCTACTGCAGGATCCCAGCCGACATACAATAGAGCTTTTTGACTGATAGAGTGTGCTTGGCAGTTATTCTTGGAGACCGCTTTGCAAACCCGCCTTCCAAACTATAGAGTGACAGGGAGTTCGCGGTCCCAATGATCTCGCATGAAATCTCTTTCTCCTGGGCTCCGGCATTGACGAATTACGTCGCTGGAGA
>NW_013655219.1:0-171834 GCF_000499385.1 Eimeria necatrix
GCCATTCCACTTCTCTCGCCCAATGCGCCCCACTCACATCCTAAACCTCAAAACGCTTAACTCCCTTCCACCCACCTACACAGCCGCAAATCAAAAAGTCACCAACGGCAAACAAACCACCCTCCCACTCCCACTCTCCGCTGAATACTCATGCCTACGCCCTTCCGTCCAGCCGAACCAGCAAAGCACTGCCCACCAACACCAGCTCCAGCACCAATCCTGATTGCCACAAATTCCGAACCCTTCTCAACAGCCCCGCCCTGCTTGCTGCAGCACCAACACGCACTCTAACTGCGATTCAACTGACAACGCTCACACCCGCAAGGCACCACAGACCGGCCGCCTCTCCTCCAAAACCTATGCCCCACTCCTGCAATACAAACACAGTTCCTCATTTCCACGCATCCGATCACCTCCTTCCACACACAAACAAACCACAACAAAACCACCCTGCGCAGTTGCGAAGGCCTGCCTCGAAAGCCCCAAACGGCAAAGCGACTGGAAAGCGAAGCCATTCCACTTCTCTCGCCCAATTGGCCCCACTCACCTCCTAAAACCCACAACGCGTAACTCCCCTCCACGCACATACACAGTAGCAAATCAACAAGTCACCAACGGCAAACAAACAACCCTCCCACTCCCACTCGCCCCTGAACATGCCTACGCCCTTCCGTCCAGCCGAACCAGCAAATCACTGCCTACCAACAACAACTGCAGCACGTATCCTGATAGCCACAAATTCCGAACCCTTCTCAACAGCCCCGCCCTGCTTGCTGTAGCACTAACACGCACTGCAACTGCGATTCAACTGACAACGCTCACACCCGCAAGGCACCACAGACCGGCCGCCTCTCCCCCAAAACCTATGCCCCACTCCTGCAATACAAACACAGTTCCTCATTTCCACGCATCCGGTCACCTCCTTCCACACACAAACAAACCACAACAAAACCACCCTGCGCAGTTGCGAAGGCCTGCCTCGAAAGCCCCAAACGGCAAAGCGACTGGAAAGCGAAGCCATTCCACTTCTCTCGCCCAATTGGCCCCACTCACCTCCTAAAACCCACAACGCGTAACTCCCCTCCACGCACCTACACAGTAGCAAATCAACAAGTCACCAACGGCAAACAAACCACCCTCCCACTCCCACTCCCCGCTGAACATGCCTACGCCCTTCCGTCCAGCCGAACCAGCAAATCACTGCCCACCAACGTGAGCCGCAGCACGGGTTGTTTGGTTAGGACAATCGTGACGCTTGCCGCACTTCTCTCACGCACTGCTTGTGACTTACTCCGTTTAATAGTAAACGAAACATGACTATCGATGTCACTTGAAAGTCTTGAGTCAGCAATTTAGCAACTGAGCCTCTACCATTCTCATGCTTCCATTCTCCGGCAAGCATACCTATATCTTGCATCCGGTACAGCTGTTCCCCCGCAAACAACACAATCAGCAGCGCATATTATGGGCAGTGCATGTCGAGCATGTCGGGTATTCATCAGTTGTCCAACAACGCATGTCTCTTCAGGTTGCTAAGCCAACTCTGCGGCACCCTGACGCAGGCAGCAGCGGTTTGCCCACAAGCGCGCAGACAAATAAACCCAATATCTCCTTCAGGATTTGCGCTATGCAGTTGTTTCTGTCACCTGATGCAATCAACCCCACGAGTGACATAGCTTCACATTCCCACATTCACATTTCCACGCCTTTGTCTACAGCCCGTGCTGTACTGCGCCCAGGCTTCCAACAAGTAGCAAAGCTGCACTTGAACCGAGCGCGCAAACCGCAACTTTTTGCTTAAGTCAAGCGTCCCCTTTTCCATAGTCCATTGTTCAGTCATGCCCTATGGTGCGAACGAAGTATTTGTGGTCGTCCAACCACGCGCGTTGTCCAAACATAGTGAACCACGCAGGCAGGCGCAGATGCGACAAACTGTCTCCCAACCAGGCTTTAAGAACAGTTTGTCTATTAAGGCTCCTAAAACAATGCGCTGCACTCAACTCCCGAGATTCGAAACGCCGCATACTTCTCAACAGTGCCTCGCAGCGGCTATGCGTAGTGCCGTCATCAGACATCGAGGAAGTTGCACCTCCAGTTTGATGAGTGTCCACTTATTAAGCAGGGTCTTTAGCACCATAGGAACAGCACAATAAGTCCAGGATCCATTTTCAGTCAGAGTTTCAAGTAGCCCGCGCAGGTATGTTTCCTACCATGACTTCGTTACATTATCGTTGACTCACAGAGCATGAACTCTCTCCGTTGAAGCCGAGTTTCCGTGAAACAGGCGTATTGGCAGGAATGGTGCTTCTAAATTTCAGGCCTTGGAAGCATTTAAGGATCATATATATGGCGGCTACTGCGGCAGCGACGAAGAAAACCGCTGCATTGGCTGCTCTGGAGATTGTCCTCCCCTCCACTGACGAAGAAATTGTCTCGATGCATGACGTTGTTCCATATTTCACTTGAAACCCATTAGAGAAAGGAACAGAACCTTTAGAGTCTCGTAAGTCGTCGGCGATATCAGCTGGAGGACCTTGGTCGGCAATCGCGAGTACAGGAAGACCAAACATTGTGGAGCTTATGCTGGCAAGCACACGCCCATAAGAAGGGAAACGCTGAACTTTATTTTGCATTCGATACAGGGCTGGACAAATGGATCTTGTATTCAGAGCCTTCCCCGCTGAAGTTTAACTGACGGTGGTCCCGACAAGCCCGTTTTATCGTTCCGTCATCACAAGGGGAGTAATCGCAGCATTATACAAACAAACAAAATATATCCCTGATTGACGAAAATAGGGGTTATACATAAGAAATGTTTTTTTATTGCAACCAGCATATCGAGGCACCAAGACAATGCTGTCACTGCAGTCACGAAACTTTACCCTGCACTGCAATGCAGTGGCAAGCGCCGCGGAAAGACGATGCACACAAATGTAAGATATTATTACGCATATCAACGGGGAAATATTTGAAAGTATAGCTAGAACAAAGCTGGCAAGGCATCGGGATATTTGTACGGGGCTGACTGGGATCGCCTGCTATGACCAGTTAGCCAGCCAGTGCAGCGCCGTACTGGTGGTGTCGGTTTCCTATTATCAAATATGTCTTCCGTATGGATAACTATTTTGCTGATGTTGTCTTTCGTTGCTCAAAGTAGGCCGTGAGGAAGTTACTTTATCGCTCGGGCTCCTTCCAATGCATCCATGATGTATGTGCACTCGATACACATTGATACTACAGCAACTGACTCAATGTACTTCTTCTAATTGTATTCACATGCAGCATCCACTTCGTCTAAACTTAGCTAACTTGCGTTTGAGTCAAAGCCACCTTAAATGTGCCCCAGGCTGCCTTTTCCCGCAGCGGATAGTCTAGAAGCAATAAAAAGGCGCATGCACTATCGAAGCATCGTATTGTTGACAGATTTTGCGCTATTCAGGCCCCTGCGGGTCATAGCATAAAGGGGTGGTTTAGCAATCCAGCTGAGCTGCTGAAATGCTGAAAGATCCTTCATATGTATATATTTTAGTCACACCTGAAGCCACTGTACCCTTCTCTCTTACCCTACGGAGAAAATCAACTGTGTAACAGCTTAGCTGGTTGCTCCCATCTCAATACTCAGACACTTGCGCGGTACTAGTGCGGCTTGATACCCAGCAATTGTTTACAATGCGTTGAGATACGAAGCCAGATTTGCATGCACTTTCTTCTTAAGGGGAAACTCCATATCTTGCTTTAAAATACTCTCAGTTCAGAGCTGCTTTTCTAGGCAGGCCCATACACAACTAAATCTCCACATGCTTTTGTAAGCTGCCGGAAGATACATGAGTCAAACTTCTCGAATATTCGAACAATACTGATGCAGGTAACTGCATGAGGAGAACATGACTGGCAAACTCATGCATCTACAGCTCATCACTGCCATCAAAATGCCACTAATCTGCGTCAATCAAGGCTGTATTGAGACAGAAGCTGTTCAGCTAGCAGAGAGAATAGTACAATGTGCCGGGAGTGACGGCGCGCGTGTTGTCTCAATAGCCAGCATGTTTACTCCCTTCATCACGTCTGCATGTAACAGTTAAATCGCATTAGTGCAGCTGCAGCATTGGAGTACTGCGAGTACTATGAGCTTACGTCAAAACTCACGTAGCTCTTCAGTGAGAGCTGGAAGTCTACTAGCTCCGTAGTTTATCCAGCACAGAACGTGCTTCGTTTGAGCTTCTAGTCACACACTCTTGCAATGTATCTCCTTCCCAAATCGATCCAACCACCCGACAACAACCACGACATCTCTTCAGGGAACTTTCCGCAGCAAAGTTTAGCATGGCAGGTAAAGCTGTAACCCAGTTTATAGAGTACTTTTCTTCAAATTTGAAGATTACGTGTGCTATCCTGGTTGACGAACGTACTGACAAGTCTTACCCAGCTTATTGCCAGTGTCTGTCTTAATATAAAGTATACAGCAACATCTTCTAGCTCATCAAGCGTCTATTCACGCTGCAAAGCCCAAATTAGTTTAGGCGTGTGCTGCTGTGTATGGTGACCCCGAAGTCAAATCATTCGGGTCGCGCTGCTACACGATCTTTTGCACACCTCTACAAACACGAAATGCTTTTTCACCCCGTACACCATCATCATTACTTACAGGACTCTAGAGCCCAGCATTTCGCTTGGCAACCTATGGGCTGCTCGAGTGAGCACAAGCATCTCCTTCGGGACCATGCTGCACAGCAAGCTGGCATCCTCGTTGAGCACGATTGCAGCGACCTCAATCATTTCAGACAATTTATTTCACTACAGGAGTCTTCATGGCGCAAGAAATTTTTGCTGCCAGCGCTGTGAGCTTGAGCAGACTTGAAATTGTTGCAGCGTCTATTCGCTAGCCTCGTTAGAGAGCTTTTCACCCTGTGGCGCTGCCTACCTTTCCTTGGGCGGTATTCTTGATGACCCTGTTTACCCCGCACCACTCAGCTACTTGTATGGAGCTGTTTTCTTCTCACTGTTCCGTTCACTCGATAGGGAGACCTCTCAGAAGTTCCAACTCCTCATTTATCAACACCGCACATCAATCACATGCAGCTGCATTATGATCCTAGACCCTCTCCGTGAAAAGAAAGAAACGTCTTCCAAATCTCTGCAGAAATGCCTACGTGAAATCTTCAGACTGAGATGAATTCTGGAGAGCAAGGATGCTTTCATGCAAATGCGTGTGGATATCAAGACAGACGCTAAAGGCTTTGCAGCCCTTGGATTTGCATACGGGAACAAGGGGCCCGTATTACTCGACGACAAGTATATTGGCGGGAGCCATCGAATAAAAAATAAGGGGCCTGCGGCAGGAAGCAGCAACGTGCAGGGGAAGGGGGTTGATGCATGCTGACGAGCTACAATTATTTTAGGAAAACCTACAAAAAGTAGAACTGTGTATTCGCTACAGAGAGAAAGAGGTTCAAGCGCTAGACAGGCAGCTTTTGGAGTTGCAAACCGCAGGCAGAAAAGTGCCCCAAGGATATCAATTCAATGAAACATTGTAGGAGCTCAAAGAAAGCAAACCAAAACTCGCAACCTTTTGAAGACAAGAAAGTAGAGAGAGAGTACCTGTATCAGGAGCTGTAGGCACTTGAACGCTAATACCCTCTCTTGATCCCTTCGTACGGGGCCGCCGGAAAATTCATGCCAAGCTGAATCCGGAGGCAGCAACACTGCAGCAACACTGTTTGCAGCCTCTCTGCTTGCATTGCAGCACTGTCTTCCCATGAGATGCTCGGTTTTAATCAAAAGTGTCTATGGCACCTCACGCACGCAACGATGGACAAGCGATGTTTTTATCATGAGAAGAGCAAATGAGCTGCGGCTGCGTGACACACGGCAAACGCTCGACAGCACCAGAATACGATCTTTGCGCATAAGTGACAGAGCGGCATGCTTACGGAGCAAGCCACTCTTAAATCACATAAGCCACCTGAAATGAAATGAAACAGAGGCGATACTCCCCACATGTGGCAGCCGGATGCTGGCTTAGCCCTTTGGGGCCATCCTGACCTCTCCCCGTTTCGGAGCAGCAATGTTTATAATCTTCAGTGCTCGCTTCGAGTCCAATCACATGCACATGCGCTTGCACTTTTTCATCTGCCCTTACTCTTTGAGCCGACGACAGGCAACAGCCATCTGACGCTACCTTAACCGGCCGGCGTCACAGCTCCTTACGGCTTGTAAGGAGTGCAGATGCAAGGGCGTCACCTAATGGGCACTGAACCTTCTATCCTGCATCAGCTATGTTCTAGCACGGGATCAGAGCCAACGAAGCTCCAATTTACAAAAACACACGGCATGAACCGGTTAGGAAAAGTTAAACCCAGGCGCTCGAGTTAAAGTGCGAAGTCATGTCTGCGCTTTTGGGGTCCTTAGTAGGGGTCGGAGCAGGGAACCTGCGAGCTCGCCTGTGTTCAATTGCTGAATCCGCCTGCATTCAGGATATCATTGTCTATTTCTGTATCTTTCTGTTTTGTTTTCGACTCCACCACTTTCTCTACACTCCAGTGCGTGCTGTGGACTCCATCTTTTCTACACTCCAGTGCTTGCTGTGGACTCCATCTTTTCTACACTCCAGTGCTTGCTGTGGACTCCATCTCTGTCCTTACACTGTTTGCTTGCTGTGGCCTGCGCTTGCATCTCACATACCTCTACGGAGGCAACTTGCCTGTGCACATTGCTACGCAATGTGTATGTGACGTACGTTTATTAAATGCACGAGCAGGCATGGCACTCACAGATGTATAACTGTAGAAAAGTCCTTGGTGACACTGCGAGTACACAAGGGCAGCCAGACAAAAAGTCAAAGCACAAATAAGCCATAATCACGTATGTGCACATTTGAGTAAATGTGAATATAATTGCATGTATACGTAGTTTCTGATCTTTAATAAAATACGAAAAGATGCGTATTCGGACATACTCATGTTTTCCATGAAAGACAACTTCGACACATATAAATGTAGTCATTGCGAGGTGAAAGTGGGGGTGTTACAAAGACAAACTAGTTAAGAACTAAAGCCGGCTAAGTGGCAAGTTACACACCCTTAAGCAGATGATGCAACTGTAAGTCCCGTTCTCAAGGCTGTATCGCCTCTTCGCCTTCACCATACAAAAACAAAAAAAAAAGCGGAAAACCGACAGCATCGTTTTCATTGGGAGCATGCACTAAATGGAAATATGCATGCATGCATACACTGCAGACATATATATACCAATGTGGGCACTCCGCAATGCGTACATGCATTGCTTGTATGCATGCATGCAAACGTGCGCCCATGGCAGTATGCACATTTGCGTGCAAACATTTCTGCATGCATGCATAGGGACGTGACTGCATGAACGCATACGCACACAGCAATGCGTCCACTCACGCAATCGCACGTGCGTGTGCGTATGAAGACTAGAGGGCTCGGAGAGGGCTCCGGCTCCTCTTTGCTGTTGCTGTGTAAGTACAACTCCACTGTCTAGCTATACGTTTATATAGTGTTTCAATAAGAATAGCAATAATTGTTCCAGCTTCCACTATTATTTTTTCCATGGGAAAATCAGCACCGCCAAAACGAACAACACGGCGACCCACACGCCTGCTGTTGCTCCCGCTGCTATGGCTAGGCTTCTGCTGTTTGTGTTGCTGGCATGCTTGCATTCGCTGTTGCTTCTCACGCTGTTCTCTGTTGCTAGTGCAGCTGCTGTGATGGCAGCTGCTGCTAGGGCTGTGTCTGCTCTGCAATAGGACCTCATGCTGATCATCCTCGTGGAGCGCTGCTGGTGCTGCTGGTGCTGGGACTGCTGCTGCTGCCTCCACTGCTGCTAGTGCTGGTGCTGTTGCTGCTGCTGCTGCTACCTGGCGTGTACAGTAAGTTGCTTTCCTGCTCTCCAGCAGCTTGAACTTGGAGCATCTCTATCTCCTCTCCCACTGTTGGTATTTGTCTGTATGCATGTTTTCTGCTGTTCCTCCTTGTTAATTCCTTCTCCGTCTCCCCATCTGTCTCCCCATCTTCTCCCTTTGCTGCTGTTGCCGCTGTGATGGCCGCATGAAAAGACATTGCCGGCATAGCATGAACATTCCTGAGCTCCATCGTCCTATTTGTCCTTCTACTTCCCAAGCTTTCCTCCCTCAATTCCCCTTTTTCCCCCTTACCCTCAATATCTGTCTCTGCATCTGTTTCTGCTTCCGTTACTGCTTCTACTGGGGCCAAAGAGACAGGCGGTGGCGGCTCATTGAGCGGATATGAAGGCAAAAGAAGCGCGGCAAGAGGTAGCGCGAGGAGTGGCAGCAAAAGATGTGCCAGTAGAATGAGATGCGGTAGATACTGGAAGTCACATTGGGTTTCTGGTGTATGTACAGTGGAGATTTTGAATGCAGAAATAGCAAATGCCCCCATCAGCTTGCTCAAACTAAAACCCAAGTTGCTCAGCCCAGAAACCACTGCGTACACAGTAGCTTCCCGCCCCACAGGGCACAGCTGAGACACGGACACAACGGCTCCCATGTGGGTGAGAGCCCCTATCAAGCCAAACCCGATGCCGTCCCCCAGCAGGTACATCACCTTGTCTGGTACTCCTATCGCTTTATTCAAGCGAAGCACAAGAGCCAAGTCAAACAACGAATCGAGGATTCGCAAGCTGTTCGTAAGCCAGAAAATAGACCTAAGAGTAACACAAACGAAAAAAACAGAAAGCGCATACCCCGACTCCCAAGCATCTAAAAGGATGAGCAGAAAAATGGGAATTGTTAGTGTCAGTAAAGTTAAACGCTTTTTCGCAACCTTAAACTGTATATCGGTAAGCTCCTGTTTCAGCCTCATAGGGCCCCTTCGTTTCACGCAAATCATCGACCTAAATGCTCAACGCTCGGCTTGTTACCTGCAGCTCCAATTCTTGAACCACTTTTGGAAGGCCCATATGCCTATCCAGCTGGCTGTTGTGCCTGCTACTGCAGTGTAGGTGGAAAAATAAGTATAATTGAAGTGGGGTCCTTCAGGGACGCAACCAGGCGCAGCCGTGTAGAAGTAGCTGAGCGCTCCCTGTATATTTAGATGCAGCAGACGGTCGATAAAGAAATAGAGGGCACAAAGTGCCAGCCGCCGTGGCAAGAGCAGCAGAGAAGCACCCGCCAAGGCACACAACACACAAACGGTGTACGCAACCGATAAAGAGACAAGCTCAAGCAGCACGAGCAAAGCAGCTCCGCAGGCACAAAGAGAGGTCAACAATGCAACAACAACAACCCCACCCTGTCCTGGCTGAGGCACAACCTGTACCACGTTGCTGCAGCATCCGTTGCGAACCCTGCACGCTCCTCTGCTGCAGCTGCAGCTATTGCTGCAGCTGCTGCTGCTGCGGGTCAGTTGAAGCTTTGGCTCCCCAGTGAAATTAAGCAGCACCGGAAAGAAAGACTGCAGGGCCAAAGGCAGGCAGAGGCAAAAAAGAGGCCCCGAGCCCCAGGCGTCACTAAGGGGCCCCACAAGCAGCCTACCGAGAAGGCCCCCAGTAGTGGTGCACAAGTTCACAAAGCCTACCAATGCAAACCCCAAATTTGGGTTTGCGCGGAGTGCCGCGGAGTACAAACCTTCGCACAGGAGGTCAATCGTTGCCATCTGCAAATGCAGACCGAAAAATGGGAGGGACAACGCCAGCAAACCGACTCCACTGCTGCTGCTGCTTCTGCTGCCGCTGCCACTGCTAGGCTCCAACAACAGCCAGCAGCAGCAGCTGACCCCCACAACATTCGAAGTAAGCATGTACCATTTCTTGCGCCTGCGAAATAGAGCCACGTTGTCGCTGAGGGCCCCTAAGAGACCCTTCGCTCCCCAAGGTAAAAGTGAGAGGGTCAGGGTTTGCTGATAAACCAGAGCGTCTAACCCCTTTTCTCTCATGTAGGGAAGCAGCGACTCAATCGAAACAGACCAGAGAGCCCCCTTGAGGCCCCCAAATACGCTAATTAGGAGTACCACAAACTCTAACCCCAACCCCTCGACCAACAGCCCGTAACTGTCGAAGATACCCCATAAAGGCATCAGGCTTTTCCTCAGGATTAGACGGGTTAACAGACGGAGAGGGGACAAAAGACGACCCAGAGAGAAAACCATTGTGCCGCGCCTCCTCCCTCGTCTGTTTTCGCTGTTGCTGCTTCTGGTGCTGCTCGCTTTCGGGTTCGAGACTATTGGATGTTTGCAGCGCAGGGGAGGAAGGGCCTCATGTTGTCTTCTTATCTTTGGCTCTCTGTCTCCTTTCAAACAGGTCAGTCGCCTGTTTGCTTTCTTGTCTGCTTGTCTGTATACCTTTATTCGTTGGTCCCTCCATAACTAACTACTCGGGGTTTACGGGCACAGATGAGACAAAAAAGCGACGGAAAGATGGGGAAATTTAGGGGGCCCCTAGGCTTGTTTGGTTCCCCTTAACACTTACAGTGTAAATACACTTCTAATCTTCAGAAGAAACCACGAGTGTGGAGGTGTAAGTCCAGCTTGAAACAGAAGGTTGTTGCTGTTGTTGATGGCCCTGGGGCACGAGTTTGCGAGCTGCTGCCGTCGCGCCGATACGGTCTAGGTTTCGTCTTGGATTTCAGGCTTTTTTGACCTCTAAAGAGTAATTGGAAAGTTTCTTTTCGGTTTTATTTACTCAAGCAATACAAAGAAGGGGACGAAAAGTGCGCATCGGACACCCGCTTGATGGGCCAGAGGCCCCCGGTGTTCGTTGGCGCTGGAGCATATACGCGGCGCAAAAGTACGGGAGAACAACAGCAAGCTTTGAGTTCAAAAATAAAAACAAATTAAAATGCTTCAACAATTTGTAATTGCCTCAAAAGACTAGGGGTCACAGCGCCTACGTGGATGCAGACAAACACAACAAGCCAGGGGGCCCTTGGCGCTCGCGCGCGCTAGACAGTAAGGGTTGTATGTGCATCTCGACGACAAAAGCTCAAAAAACTGAGAATTAAGTAGGTTGGATATTTTTTACCGATTATATGATTCAGAAGCCAACCAGAAATGTAAGCTACAGGCTCTAGTTAGTCGCATGCAGGGAGGGTCTCTGTGTCTGTCCCCCGTCTCTCACGTTTTCCGTTGAAATTACCTGTTTAGAATGCATGTTAACTTCATTCAGCCGCTTATTTCCATTTACTGGAATAGCCTGGGCGTCGGGTGAATGCGTCAGCTTTCTCTGACGCGTTTTGGGCGTCACTGGCCTCACTACTTAGAGTTGTGTTCATTAGCAATACACTACCACCTATCTATAAAGCACCATACAGCATACGCACCTATAGGACTCGCGCTGCACTCTTTGTGGACTTTACACCACGTAAATGAATGCCGTTTCAGTCTACGGCTGCCTCAGCGTACGTCAATGGCTTTGGCATGCTCAGTTCCGCGGCTGAAATGCCAAACCAAACAAACAAAAGCTTACCTGTACTTCTACTCGGGTAAATGATCACACTTGACAGGCTTCGTAGCCGTGGTACCCCGTAGGAGTGCTTGCCGTTTCTTGCTTGAGGGGCCCCGGTGCCTCCCGTCAGGGCCATCCTCTTCCCGTCTCTTTTCATGGTCCCTTCTCGGGCTTGCTCGCGAACATCCCCTTACTCGTATGGCTTTCGTCCGAAGCCCTCAAAGAATTACAACAATATTTCGCATCTTGTCAGTTATTTAGCGCTTCGTTGCCCAAAGCGCTTTAAAATGCCTTCAGAGAGCTAACAGAAAAACGAACCGGTAAAAAGCTGGCACCACAGGGCTCACTAAAACCTGTGGTTGTTGTACTGTTCCTTTGGTCCTTAATTGGTGTCCGAGCCTTTTAAGGGCTTTCAGTGATCGGCTGATATAGACTCTACAAGGCGCTTATCATTACCGTCTCCGGACACGCATCTCCTTCAAACGGAAAACATAAACATAAATGGCCCCCTGGGTGCGCCAACGTTACGTGGAAAAGAAAAGACAAACTAGACAGTGGTGCCTGCGCATCACTTTTCCTTTCAAAGCTCCATCGTCTTGGCTATCTGCTTGTTTGTTTCGGTTTCCACATCTCCCTGCCTCCTCACCACTCTGTCCTCCTATCTTTTTTCGGTTTGCCCTTTCTTTTGTCAACTTCGCATGCCTCTAATTGTGGTTGTTTGTGTTGATAATCAAGCTAATATATCTCTGTCTATTTCTTTGTCTCTGCTGCTTTGTCACCATTTAATAGCCCACGTCCTTCACTTCCTTTGTCTCTATTCACTTCTCCCAATGCGGCGTTCCGCCTCTAGCCGTCTGTGTAACATTCTGTTTCTGCTGATTTTTGCTCTTCCTTTACATTATTGTGGCAAAACGTCTCCAAGCAGGTATGCCTTACACTCCGTCCCGTTCCATATCTTCGCACAACAGTAAGGAAAAAAAGTGGCATTACAAACCTTTATTGCCGCTTTTATCATGACTAAAAGGGTGATGCACTTGGATGAACGTCATTTGTGCCCGTTTCTTTTTCATCCCTCCCACCTAACCCAGAAGGCTGTGGCTTTGTCTCCCACAAGCGCAAGAGGCACACATCCATTGACCCAGACAGCCGAAACTTCACCTTGCTCACTGAATCACCTGCTGCTGTTCTATCGCTGCTGCTGCTGTTGTTTTCTGCAACACCGGCGGAAGCAACAGAAGCACCGACCCTGCACATATCAGATCGCCAGGGCGGCTCCACGGGGCCGGACGCAGCAGTGGCGCTGCCGCTAGAAGCTTGCCTGCACCTTGGAAACGAGTGTTCATCTTGGTTCTGCTTCTGCACGGCTTGCTGGCTCATCACTAGCATGCGTTCCAGCAACAGCTCCTGCCGTGGCACGCCGTTGACAGGAGTGCGAGGCTTTCGTGGACTGCTTCCGAAGAGGCTTTGCCCAGAGGCGACAGCAGCAGAAGCAGATACCGCACTAGCAAACAGTGTAGTAGCAGGAGAAGCTACAACAGAAACAGGTGCACCAACAGCAGAAGGTGCTGCAGGGCGCAAGCCAAAGGACTTCGGAGACGGAACGCAGCTAAGCAAAGAGAGACTCTTGTGCTGGCACCCCTTTCGGGCTTCTTCTGCGTTGTACGCACCAGCTTTGTTGCCTCTGCTGCTACTGCTGCTGCTACCGCTTCCAGCTGCATCGCGCTGAGGGAGCTCACAGGGAGCACACAGTGTTTCGATGCCCCGAAAGTCAACCTGCTGCAACAGCAGCTCTTGCTCCTGCTGTTGATGCGACTGCGGCTGCGCCTTCTGATATCTATGCTCTCCAATGCCCCAGTCTATCAAGTGGCGGCGCCGCTGCTGCTGCTTCTGCTGGTGCTGGTCGTGCTGTTGCTGCTGCTCCCACGGTTCTTCCTCTTGAGGCAGGAGTGGTTGTCCCCAAAGGTCTGTGGCGTGCTGCTGTTGCTGCTGCTGCTGCTGCTCCTGCTGCTGCGAAAGAGGCACTTGTGCTGCACTACAGGGGTCGAAGCACTCATCTCTCGTGTCAGCTTCAGCTGCTCCTTTAGGCTTGCTTCTCACCACCTGAAAAACAACAGCCGCAGCAGCGGCATCAGCGGCAGAGCTATGGAAACGCAATACCAATAACTGCAAAAAGAGATGCACTCACCAAATCTTCGTGGAAAGAATCACGCTGCCTTTGATGTTGCTTCTTCTGGTGCTTCTTCTGGTTCTTATGTTGCTGTTTCTGCTGCTGCTCTTGGTTCTTCGGCCTTTGCTGTTTTCTTTGCTGCTGCTGATCCTGCAGCAATTGAACCAGTCCCCCCGGGGTTTCAAGTGCAGCGGCAAGCTGCTGCGCTGTGGGCCTCTCCCAAGGACGGATGGAAAGCAGGCACCGCAACAGCGCCATTAGCTCATCCGAGTACCTGGAGAAGCAATGCCGACAGCAGGAATGGCAGCAACAGCAAGAAGGGCACACATCATTCGCAAACAAAAGCACCGACGCTGAGAACTCGCCGCATTGCTCTCTTGCTGCTCGTCACGTGCACCTCTTCGGCCTATATTCTTTATAGAGACTATTCCATCGTGTGGCATTCAGGCTTTAGATATCAGGGTTCATGGGTACTTGTGGCCTGGAGGGATGCTGTAGGCCCCATTGCTGATAGCAAGCGCAGAAGCGCCTTCGAAGGGGTGCCGGTAAAAACATAAAATAAACAGAACACAGCCCAGCATCTGCAGTAGAGCAAAAACAGCAGATACGAAATCCGTGGAAAGCTGTCAGCACCAGGGGAAACACCGAAAGCAAAACCCATGGGGCTGATAGTGCATTTGTTTCAGAGCTGTCGCTGCTGTGGTACTGCGACGGCAGCCATGCTGCGGGCTGCAGGCTGCAGTAATTCGGTAGTATTGCTACAAGGTCTTGCAAGCACGCTAATTTTGTAAAAAGTTCAGTTTTAGGCCTACCCAGATATCTGCGGGGGGTCCTATAGGGTACTCAAGATACAGATCGACCATCTCAGGGGCCCTGTGATGAAAAGAACAAGCAGCAGCATTTTGCAGCTGCTCCAACAGTGCGCACCTATCGAAGTACCTCTGCCACTGCCACAGCTGCTGGTGCTGCTGCAAAGCAAGTGCAGCAGCAGCACCAGCAGCACACTCAGCTGCAGTAACCACCATACCAGCAGCGGAACCTGCAGCAGTTTCACCGAGGCAAACCCTTGCAAAAGCAGCCATAGCAGACCTGTAAGCTAACGTCGATTGTTTCTCGATTCGCTCAGCCAGCTGTAGCTTCTCCTTCCTTCCTCCTATGCTGGGATCGAGGATGCCGCGCAGGCAACTCCCGAAGTCGCAAACTCTAAACACCCCCTCTAATCCCTCGGGCACCTCGCGCAAGTCGGGTGTGTTGCCCGTGGCGCGTGCCCACAACCCTCCCAAAGAGAATGCAAAGAGCCCCGTAGATTCTTCTAAAGAGCTTCTAGCACCCCAAGACGGACTGGGAGGACCCCATAAGATATTCTCTGCCTTCAAGTCGCAGTGAACAATGGGAGGGGTTTGGGTATGCAAGTGAGCCAGGCCTCTGCATTTGCAGGCATTAAACCGACACACATTATCTCCAGAATAGCAGCTACGGACCCTAGTGTTTCTACCCCTGATCTCAAACGGTGGGCCTTCCTAGCCCCTCCTCGGCACAGGGCTATATCCACAGGCAGCGTCAGAGCTGTGGGTAGCGAGCCCGCTCTTTGCCATGTAATAATCCCTCACCTAGAAACATGCAGGAGGACGCGCCTGATGACGTCTTCATGCAAACCTTCTTGTGGCCTTTGTGTCCGCTGCAGCAAATCAATGAGAGTGCCCCCGCTGCAGTACTCCAGAAGGAGCAGCACCTCACCAGGGCCCCCAGATAGGCCCTTCGGGGACCCCACAAGGCTGCCGTGATACTTCACTAAATTCTCATGATGCGGCAAGGACTCCTGCAGCCACACACGAGACACAAACGGAGCATCTTAATTCCTCTCGGACTATGTTCTCAAGCCTAACCCTTATTAGTGCAACCAAATGTATCCATCGCCTGCAGCACTGGCCCCTCAAGCACCCCTGGAGTCTTTGGCAGGCCCCATTACGGGTCTCAAGAGCTCCTTATAGAGCCTCATGTGGTCTCTGAGGCCCAATGTGGGGCTCTCTGGGGGATGCTGCGACCCATGGAGGCCAGGGGCAGTATATGAGCCCGCCGGGAAGCACGTAAGGCCCCCGAAGGCCCCCTGGGACTTTGGAATTCCCCTGATTCCCCTGGATGATTGTGTTTGTCTGTTCACAAGCAGATGCATCTCCTTTGCTGCTATCTCGAATCCCTCTCTATCTGCAAACGGTAGCCGTTTCAGTGCGAAGAGTTCTCCCGTTACAGTGTCCTGCACCAAAGAGACGTAGGCGTAGCCACCTGCGGCAAAAATCAGCAGCAATGCAGTTCTCAGAAAAGTCAGAAATAGCGGAAACTGCGTCAGCCTCTGAGACATCGGAGCTTTATTTCAGGCGCTCACATAGGCGCGGCAGCGGTTGCAACAGCAGCCGCAGCAACTACAGCTGTGAGCTAGTCCAGTAGACGCTATACAGCGGCAGCAGCAGAAGCCACAGAAACAAACTTGGAGCAAAAACCTGAAGCAGAGGCAGTAACAGCTTGCCTTCAGCTAACTGTTTCTCAATGCGCAAAGTTCGTCCTCCTATCTCAATTTGATTTTTTGAGTGGAACGTATGTTGAAACAAATGGCGCAGAGACTGCATCCTCTGCAGCAGTAACTGCTGCTACGGAAGACAATAGTGCAGCTGGTTTGCCTTTTGCTCGTTGAACTGCTCTCCCGTTGCTGCTGCGGTGCATTGGTACACATCCTTCAGCAGCTGTAAACAGCAGGAGCGTGAGCAGCAATCTTGTTGCAGCTCTCTAGAACCGATGAGCTGGCTTATTCGGTAGTTGAAGGTCAATGTGAGCCCCACACGGAAGGCAGGTAACTACAGAGACCTAGGATTGCTGAACAAGATGTAGAGCGTCGGGTCCGCGTTTTCGAAGTCATAGAGTTTCTTATACAACTCACATTGATGTCATAATGTGGCAATCATCCCGCTGAAAATATGTTTATTTGGTTCCTGAATTTTGCACTTGACTTTGTTCATCCAGTTTCGAGCGCTGCAGACAGGCTTAAACACCGGATGCTCAAATCATGAGCAGCAGACAGCCACCAGCTGCTCAACACAAAGGCTGCCCTTCCTCTGGGGCTAACCCGCAAAAAATGTTCCTAATGAGTAAACTTTATGCCGTAATTTTAATTTTTGTTTATGAAACTTTTGATCCTTTAGGGCTGCCTTTCTCTAGGTCCCCATTCTTCGTTGACTGCTCTGGGCGACAGGGCCCATCAAAACTGCAGCCTATGCCTCTGCGGCTTCAGCCTAAGTATTTGGCATTAGCTTTCGTAACAGTAAGCGCTTCCGCTTAAGACTAAGCTGTTAATTTTAAGTGTTAACTTTAACAGCCCACTCTCATTAGTCTGCGAGGCGAGCGAAATTGCCGTTTGGACCTGGGTAAGGAGTAAATTCTGAGCCAACCCCTAAGAGCTGGAACTTGAAGCCCAAATCAACTCAAGATATGTGTCCAATTTGGCGACTGGAGGCGACAAAGGGACCTCTTCATCGGCGAAGAGCAACAGTGCAGGGCAGCAGCAGCAACCCGAACATTGACAGTAGCCCCCAGCAGCAACGTCACTAAAATCGGCTCATCAACAGTAAAGGCAGCAGCAACAGCAGCAGTTCTAGCAGGGACAGCAGCAGAGCCAGCGTCAACAGCAGCACGATGAGCATGCGGCGTCAGGTAAGGGAGGCGAAGGCCCTCTTACGCACCAAAATGCTACAAGTTCGCGCCGATCACTTGCTGCAGCTCCAACTTCACCAGAGTAAACTGCAGTCACAGCAGCACGCAGTGGCTGAGGCGGTGGCCATGCAACACTTGGAACGACAGAAGGGACCGCTGCTGGCGCTGCTCCGCTGCTGCTTCCCAGGGAAGATGACGGATCCCCACGATCCCGCACCAGGTGTATATACACTGCAGAACAAGGGAAACCAGCAGTGGCAAGAAGACCGGAATGACAACAAGGCAACGGCAACAGCAAGATTCATTGTAGCGCGGGCTCGCACTCGTCCAGCAACGCGAAATCTTTTGTATGCTTGTGTCTGTCTGCAGCAGATACTGCGTCTGCCTCATTCCCAGAAGTAGCGGCAGCAGCAGGCCTAGCAGCAAAAGCAGCAGCAGGGGCTGCTCCTGCTGGTCCATTGCTGGTCGCAGGTTACAACAGCATTGGTAGTGAATATTGCTGCCTGCCGCTACTAAGGTATTTGTCTCTGTTAGGAGCTGCTGTGTACTTGCCTGTCTGTATGCCTCACGGCCTCCGCATGCAGTTCAGGCAATACGAACCAGGAGAAACGCTGAAGCCAGGAAGAGTAAGGCTGCAGTAGGGCCTGATCTCGAGGCTTTCGAGGCAGGAAAGCGCGTTGGCGCTGGGGTCATCAGGAATATGGGGGCATGTGAATGAGAGATTAGGGCTTTAGTTCCCGCATATGGGTCTAGAATGGGGGCTCATAGACCCGAGCTGCAAACACGGGTCTCCGGCTTGGAGAGAGTTCCAGCCCCTCTTAGGTGTTAGCAGTGTGGTTTACGGGTTTGTGACAAGGTTTAGGAGTTCAGTTTTTGTGCTGTCAAGGTACACGCCTAGTATTTGCAGCACGGCTTGCGGCGTCGATCAAAAACCGACAACCAGGCCTTAATGCGTGGGGCTAGAGCTTGCGGCTTGCGTTTTAGGGTGTGCAACGAAACTGATGGTTCTGAAAGGCATGATGCTCTATTTCCGTCTGTGCACTTTTCCCGAATGTTGACTTGCATTGAGACTTAGAGTGTAGGGTTTGCAAGGGCTGAGGGCTCGCGGACGGGCGTAAATTTTGTCTGTGCAGTTTGGCATCCCAGTACCCTCTGCCTCTCGTCCCCATTTGTCTGTCCCCCCACATCTGCTGCTGCTGCCCCTCGTGGCTTGGAGCCGGCTGGGGGTCCGGCTGGGCTATGGAGGTGGTTACTACGATGCTACTGTCGCTGCAATTAGAGCTGCTGCTGCTTCTGCAGCTCCTGCTGAAAATGGATGCAGGCCTACTGCTGCAGCAACACCTGCTGAGCTGCTCAGCAGGCTTCAGTCAACAGGCTCTCTTTCCGCAGCAGGTGCAGCTGCGGGAGTACAGGATGAGTCGGCAGTAACCGCAAGTGACGCAACAGCAACAGCAGGAGGCTGGAGGGGTCCTCTTGTTTGTGGTTTGTCTTTTAACTGCCAAGAGTTAACCACGGAGGCTCTCCCTCATGAGGACCACGACTGTCTGCTTGACGCTGTAATTTCAGAGCGAGATATATATATATGCAACCCTGAACTTGCTCGCATGATGGAGCAGCAGCAATGCGTAGCGACAAGAGGTCACGAGATACTGAACAGGTTGCCCAGTCTAACAAAAGGTGTTCCTTAGGGGACCCCATGCATTTGGGAAACCCCCTACCACTGCGGCGCACCCCCACGCTGGGTGATGGGTCCAGCGCAGACTGCCTGCTGCTGTTGAATCTCTCGTGATCCTGTGGAGAGAAATCCGTCTCCTGCTGCTGCTTCTGACTTGGTGCTGTTGTCTCCTGCACCAGCAGCAGCTTCATCTGCTGCAGGCACCGCTACTGCGGCTGCTTCAGCCCCTGATTGACCCTGGTCTGTGATCACCTGCAGATACAGACAACACAGCAAAGACGAGTACAGCATGTTTCCGCTTGTACTTATTCGCAGGAATGTCACAATTTATATTTACCCTCTTACAAATATATTACCGTTCTGTCTGCTGAACTGCTGCAGCCACTGCTCCAGCCACCGCTGCAGCCGGCTGAGAAACAGGCATGCATGAGACGTAAAGCAAATGAGCTGGACAAGAGATAAAGAGGCACAGACACGAGGAAGACAGAGACACAAACGAATGGAAGTGGTCGAAGAAAAGGGAGTGTCGGCAGACACAGGTCAGTCACGGAGCCGAACACAAAGGCGAACAATGCGAAAATAACAGATTAGCGACAACAGAACAGCAATGACACAAGAGAGCCGCACCGTGGGTGACTACAATGGGTAAAAAGGGTAGAACGGGGAAGCAACGCGGCAGGAAGAAAGCAAAAGAGATGACAAGCAGAAACTTAACAAGGGTTATGTATAGACAGTGGCACTGGAATACCTGCATCCACTCTGAGAAAGCTGCCGCCATTTCTGTTGCTTCTTCGTGTGAGGGGCTGAGGCGATTGCGTTTATCTCTTGCTGCTTCAGCTGCTGCTCGCAGCTCCTGCTGCTGCTGCTGCCGCTCCGCTGCTGTTGCCCCGGATTGTTGTTCTAGCAGCTGCCACTCAACCTCAGAGCCCGCCCAGTCCGCTGCAGCTGACGGGCCCTCAAAACACAGCTGCTGCTGCTGCTGCTGCTGCAGATACATGTGGATTGAGAATAGATGAAACCCTAAAAACAGCCGCAAACACCAGCATCCCCACAAAGTGTAAATTCTTCACCCGCTTATCGTGGTCCCTTCAGGAGATCACCAATGGATGCAGGCATCAACAGCGACTGCTGCACACACTTGAACCAAGTATCTCTACCCCACACAAAACAGCAGCAGCAAATCTGCAAGCGCACAAAGCCAAGCAGCCGAATACGGAGGAAATGGCACGACAAGTGCAGACTAGTTGCGAGCAGATGTGAACGAAATAAACGGAGCCGTCCACTGGTCTTCAAACCCATCACTGTGCATATATGGACTCTACATGCATGAACCTGCATGCATGCACTTACCACCGCAATTGGCAGGGTCCACAGCCCCAGATGCAGAAGCAAATGGTGGTTCGAAGTCGCTGTCTTCCCTTTCGCACTCCCAAGTGCCCTCCGCTGTGTCCCCAGCGGCCCCGAAAGCCTCCTGAGGGGTCCCGCAAGATGATGCCCCCTCTGGTGGGCCCCCAATGGCCCCCTCGCCTTCCCCTTGGTACTCAAACGGGTTAAATGAACCCCCAGAGGAAGCTCCTAAGGTATCTGGTCCGTTTACCCAAGGGCGAGGAGCCCGCTTGCCTCCTCCCTGATGCTGTGCATGGTGTAGTTGCTGCTGCTGCTGAGGGCTGTACGGCAGTCTGTCGATCCAGAGGCGGCCTCCCCTCCCTCTGCGCCTAATGAAGGTGAAACGGCATTTAGGGGGCCCCTGAGGTCCCTCATCCTCCTGCGCAGAGCCACTATCCGTCTGTGGTGCCGCGGCTCCTGCCGTTGCTGCAGCTGCCTGCTGCTGCGCTGCAGCAGCAGCAAACAGCAACGGCGTAGTGACAGGGACCAGAGACGGAGGCAATGGAGAGGCACCGATAAAGAAGTGCGAAGGCAGCTTCCAGTGTCTGTTGGCTGCAGAAGCAAACAATTCACTCAACACATCCGTTGACTTCTTTACGAATCATGCATCCAGCCGACAGCCTAATACATCTGCGAGCAAGTTCATTCGTCCACTGTTTACTGGTGTTCCGTTCCGCTATCTTGCCATTTGAGTCAGAGACAGAAGATAGCAAGCATATCTAAACAAGAGACGAAAGAGGTGCAGACACGCAAAAGGGAAGGAAATGAACAGGTTGATGTACACAGACACGGGGAACAAAACGGGCGCATTCTACAAAGTCATATAGACAAGCGGATGTCCAGCGTCACATAGGCTACGCAGTAGCCGCAGAGATAAGTTTACCAGCAAAAAACCAAACGAGGGGCAAGAATATGTAAAACCGCAAACGGCGGATCAGTGCTTACCTTTAGGCCTAAGGATAATGGAGGGACTGCTGCTTGCTATCTGTCTCCCCAATTTATCTCGCCTCCCAAACCGTCTCAAGTGAAGCCCTGCGGGGCTGCTGGTGAGTGCCAGCTGCCGTCCCCCAGCTGCCGCTGCTGCTGCAGGTGGGCCGCCCGCCACAGTACCAGCCCCAGCGTGCACCGCAGAGGGCGGACAAGCTGCTGCAGCTGCAGCAGCCGCAATACCCTGGGACAGAGCCTTTCTCTCGTTCCTTTTGTCAGCCCTGCGGGCTCCTGCTGCCTTAATTTTATCTCTCAGCTGCGGCCAAAGGGGATGAGAATAAAGAGGGTCGGTTAACTCAAACCGCTGCTGCTCGAACATCAGACTCCGGACCTGGGTAGACACCAAAATACCTCTCAGCAGCAGCAACGAATACAAGACGCTTGTTTTTAAAACCTCTGTACTGCATCATGTCCCTGATGTTTTAAACTCGAGAGCCAAACGAATGCACCCTGGGCCGCAAAGTGAGCCCTAAGCCTCAGGTCGTCAAGTTTACCTCTAACAGATGTTCCTTCTTTTCGTCGCGAGTCCTCATGCGGCGCAAGACCTTCTCGACAAGCCTGAAGCAGCAACACACTTGAGCAGTTGTTGCTGCCGTTGCTTCTCCTTTTCGTGGAACTGCTGATGACGTTAGTTGTGCTGCTGCTGTTACCTGCAATCATCGAGGAGCTTCTCGGCCCTCAATAGCGAATCCCTGCCGACCCTTTTCTGCTTCCTTAAGGTCATCTTTTCACGGCCCACCTAAGACAATCATATTACGCAGACAGGCAGAACTGGAAAAAAACTGATAAAAAGGAAACCCACACATACAGAGACCAGCCAGTGGTTGAGCTGGCCTTACGCAGCTACAGTAAGACGCTAATGAGACAAAGTAAATTATAGGACGTCTGCCGAAACAAGCAATGAAAAACAGTGCAGCAAACAGAAGACCGAACAATGAGGCACACAATCAGGATGACCGATATGCGCATACCCTAGGCCTGAACACCGCTAGTGGTGAAGTATCCCCCGGTGACGACTGAGGCCACAGGTGGCGCAACAGCGGCTTCTGCAAACGCTGGCGGCGCCGCTGCCAGTGCTGCACGCAGCAGCAGCAGCAAAAGCAGGTCAGACAGTAGCACTGCATGAGTAGCACTGCATGAAGATGCATGCGACAACGCACATGCGACAACGCACGTGGTGCAGCCCGAGCAGCAATCGCAACAGCTCCAGCAGCATGGCCATCACCAAAACGAGCAGTAACAGTCACAGGCAGTCAGCAGCATCCTTAGAAACACGAGCACCTGCAACCATTCCGACCACCCTCACCACTACACTCAGCACCATCACCACTGCCACAATCAGCAGCAGCGACCACAGCAGAATCAGTACAACAGCTTTACCGCATGCACTTGTCTAGAAATGACTGCATGCAATCCCAGCTGCAGCTGATGTGTGGCGATCCTGGCGGCATCATCAGCAGTGACCGACAACTCGCTCCCTCCCCGTGCATGCGCTTCCTTTTCTAAAGCGTCCATTAGTTTGACAAAGGATAAGTCCGACAAAAATAATGACCGGTTGGACAGACAAATAGGGTCCAAGACAAGGCGAAAAGGGCCCGAAGTAGGTGCAGCAGCACCACCAGGCTGTTGCTGCTGCGGGTCCTGCTGCTGCTGTTGCTCGGTTTTTTCAAGGTTTGACGAGTCTGCACCGCCTCCCGCAGAGGCTGCTGCTCCCGCTGCTGCTGGCTGCGCTAGTGATGTATCCGCTTGTTTAGGAGGCACCGCCCCGGGGTCTGCTTGCATATAAATGGGTTTTGGAAGCAGCAAGTTATTCCTATTTACTTTTGCATTCAATTTGTCTATGAACTCTTCGTCCTCCTCAAGCATGTCGTAGTGCACTACGCTGCCGTCAGACAGACGCAAGCCGTTCACCCTGTAGCAATAGCAGCAACCGCAAGCAACAGCAATACGAGCAGCGCCATCACTCCCAGCAGCAACAGCACTATTGCTCCCAATAGCACCAGCAGGTGCAGGAAGAAGACTTCCTACGGTACAGAGTCTTTCTCAGTATGTGAATGCCGTCTGTCTCATCAGCTCTTTCCCACTCATTTCACTAGTTTTCGTTAACTTGTCATCCGCCCTATACTTCAATTTATATATTAGCTGGCCTACACGTCTCGGTGTATCTCTGATCTGATATAATATTCCGGCTGCACGAAGTCAGTTAATTGTATTTGTCTTTTTTCTCTCTGTATTGGAGGCACCGCAATAGATTGCACTCGTTGCTTTTTCGGTGCTGCATGCGACCCTTCATCCACAAACTGAGACGAAGATATGAAACCCAAAGAAACAGGGTCAATGCGCACTCCTTCCTCCTCCTGTACAATAAACAAACAAAATTAACGGATCCTTGTCGCCACCTAGTTGACTGAGAGCTGGAAACAAAGAAGACGGCAGAGACGGAAGACGAAAACGGACGCGCAGACAGAAACACACTAAGTGCGAGAGATACACTGACACTGGAGGAATGAGTCGACGTGAGAGCCACGGGCAAAGGCAGGTGCATCTCCTCCACCTAAATACACTATTTAACGCAGACAGAATGGCTCACAGCGACAACGACAGACAGGCAAATTTGGATTAAAACACAAAACAGACGAACGTCGACTGTGGAGTGGATGCACAAAGGAGACGCTGACAAGAGCAAAGCTTGACGAGGTGCTCGCCGGCTAGGCCAAGGGAAGACAGGCAAAAACAAAGGACACAGGCAGGCGAGCGAGTGCAATTGTAAATCCAAGCCAAAAACTGCAGAAACCCAACTCTGAAAGCCCGAGCCTAAACCCTGAGTCCTTACAGCAAGCACTTCAAGGTCCTTCGCTGATCTAACAATAAATAAGGGTTTAGAGCCATCGACCGGCCGAGTGCGCAGTTGGCGCTGTGGGGCCGACTGAAGGGGAGGAGCAGAGGCTGCGCCCTTGGAATGCGCCGTCTGCGCGTATGCCATCTTCTGCTATTGGCAGACTCGCTCCCGCGCTACTGGAGATAGTGACAATGCTGCAAACTGCTGCTTTTACTTTTGTCACTACAAGAGGAGGGATGGTGCTTCTATAGCAGCTGAAACATGGCGGATGCAGCTCCTCTTGGTGCTGCTGGCGCTGTTGCTGGAGCTGCTGCTGGCGCTGCTACTGGCGATGCTGCCTGCGTTGCTGCTGGTGCTGCTGCTGGCGCTGCTTCCGGCGCTGCTGCAAGAGCTGGAGTTGCCGCTGCTATGCTTAAGTTGCCGCTGCTATAATTTCTGCCGCTGAGTCTAGTGCTCCTCCGGCATTCTGCTGCTGCTGCACTGCGACGCCACGAGGGGCCCCCCACCCTTCTAAGAGATGCAGGGGGCCCCTCAGTAAGTAACAGAACCCCAGGCAAGTACAGTGGGGTTGTTTCTAGGGCCGGAGTGCTGCTGCTCTTTCGCCGCCGCTAACTGGCGCAAATCTTGAGGTGCACATGCACCTCAACTATGGCACCGTGTGCTGCTGCGCTTGAGAATAGCATGAGTTGAGGTGTATGTAAACCTGAGCTCACACAGTGAAGGCGCGCAGCTCTCCCTTAACATGAAACGTGGTGGCACTGTTGCTTCGCCAGCTTCGCTGCTCTCGCAGGTGCTCCTCCCGCTGCTGCAGCTCCTGTGGGGAATGCTACGAGACAGAACCACGGGCGAACGAAAACATCGGCCTTTTCCTTGTCTTTTCGAATAACTATTCCGTCTTGCGGGCAGTCTTCACCTGGGAGGCCAGCAGCAGCTGTTGCTCCTGCTGCTCTTGCTGTTGTTGCTGCTCGGGCCTTTGCCTGCTGCTGATCCCGTCCCGGCGTTCACTGACTTTCTTTCCTGCTATTCGCCTTTCAGAGATACAAATACGCGTAATAAAAAGATGAAGCATTCTAAGTCGCCTAATGAATAGACTAAGAGAAGTAGTGGCGGCAGCACCGCCTGAGGCGTGCATGCGTTTTGTTGCGAAAGACTTATATACTTGTCCCACTTGTGTGTCATGACAAAAAATTAGGTACAATTATTACATGTCAAATGCTTGATTTCATTTTATCTTGTTTTACTAAACTTCATGTCTGCCAAGGTCACAATGCAACGTTCGCATGCAAGCACCTACCCAAAGTGACGGAAGCAACTGACTAATATATTGAAAATCAAGTATAATTTGGACGGCAGTAAGATTGAATATTTACAGGGCCACTTCATGCCTCTCCGGAATGCCCTTCAGCAGGGCTACCTTGTGAGGTACTTTCCTGCTGCTCGGGATGGCCTATGACGTGAGCAGGAAAGAACGAAGCTTGAGCCCAGAAAAACGCAGAAGCCACTCAGCTAATGTGTCCTAGTTCAGTCCCTTGTCAGGGCACTACTGGGGAGTGTTTGTCCATCGACGGTGCTACCGGCCCTCCATGGGCGACTAAACCCCCCAAATATTCCTTGCGTAGTTGCTTATCCTACTGTAGATGTAGTATCATGGCACAGTTTAAGCGCAGGGTGAAGCTAAACGCTCCTGCAAGAAGCAACACGTAAAGGAAGTGACAAAATGGTACAACGCTGTACACAGCCCGGAATGGCGGGTACTTACTTGCTGCCTTAACTTCGATATTCAGAGGGCTGCAGAGTGTCAAGAACTGCACCTTCAGTGAACTTTCAACTCTGACGCTCCTCCCGATACCAGTAGCATCCGAGAAGTGCCTATGCAAGAAAAGCACCTGATGTTTGCTAAGCTTGTGGTCTATACCTGAAGCTAAACGCTCCTGCAAGAAGCAACACGTAAAGGAAGTGACAAAATGGTACAACGCTGTACACAGCCCGGAATGGCGGGTACTTACTTGCTGCCTTAACTTCGATATTCAGAGGGCTGCAGAGTGTCAAGAACTGCACCTTCAGTGAACTTTCAACTCTGACGCTCCTCCCGATACCAGTAGCATCCGAGAAGTGCCTATGCAAGAAAAGCACCTGATGTTTGCTAAGCTTGTGGTCTATACCAACCGCTGCTACCTGGAGTCACACCGTGCGCAAGCACCGTTCCGTGAGCCTCTGGCTTCGAGTGGACACCTGGTGCCAGTTGTCTGTGCCACGTGCCAGGTGTCAGAATGTTTTGAAGATCTATGTGTGTGAAGATCTATGTGTGTGTGTGTGTGTGTGTGTGTGTGTGTGTGTGTGTGTGTGTGTGTGTGTATGTGTGTGTGTGTGTGTGTCTGTGCGTGCGTGATGTGTAAGTATGGTTCTGCCGATACTTTGGGGCCTTGAAGCTTATTACTTACTTGTACTTGTGCCCTTCGCTTATGTGTCTGCTCATGTGCTCTGAAGTTCGTTCCCGTGAACGCCCCAATAAGAATCACCGAAAAACGGAAAAAACGCGTGCGGAAAACACCTTTCGTTTTCATTATGAACGAGCAGGCTATCCGCACGGCAAACTAGTATGTCTGCAAAGTGTCCCGTAACAACTTCAGCAGCAGCAGCAGAAATACTACAACAGTTTTAGTCCTGCTGCTCCTTCTTAGCATAATTTCTGGATATATCTTCCGCGGTTTTATCCCGCTGAGGCAACTGCTGCATCTTGTGCTGGTGCTTGTGCTGCTGTTGGATCTTCTGTTCCCCTCTCTTCTCCCAAATTGTTCTTTCACGCACAAGCTTCTCATAGAGTCTTCTAAATGCTGCTGCCTCGGAAGCCGCGGGGGATTTTGAGGCTTTTCCTGCAGTAAGCCGTTGGTAAGCCTCTAAGCAGAGCTCCTCTGCCTCTGCATATCGGCGAAGGCCCCCTAGTGCCTTTGCCTTTCTGTAGGTTCCTTTGCTACTGGAAGGAGACAGAGATAGGACCTGAAGGCCACACAGAAAGAAGCAGGAAAGGCTGCTGCTGCTGATGCAGCTCTCACGGGGGGTGGTCGTGAAGGCAGTGAGAGTGCTGTTGCGGTGCGTGCTGCTGATACTGTTGCTGGTGCTGCGACAAAGCACCGCTGCAGCAGCACCAGCCAACACCAGCAAGAGCGGGACCACCGGCATCAGCGTGCCTCGTCTGAGCAAGTAAGGGCTTCTTCCCATCTCCGCAGCCGCAGCAGCGCGAGGGTCTTATTCAGTGTGAGTGCTTTAAAAGCCCACAGCTCCGTGGGCTCCTCATGCGGAGGACATCCCAGAGCTGCAATTGCCTGAATGGCACGTATACAGAAAACGCACACAAGAAAGCTTCTGAGACTAAGCCTGTCACTGAACGCTTTCAACCGTGGACCCTGGCGTACTCGCTGGTAGAGTCTGAGAGCCGCATGCGTCTGCCCTTTCTCGAGTTTTTCGTTTGCTTCCTTTCGCAGCACTTGACTTTGTAACAGCCTGCTGCTGCTGCTGCTGCAGCTGCCCGTCTGTGGTGGGGAAGCAGACACAACTCTCAGACCCTTAAAATACAGAGGCTTCCCTAGCAGCAAAGGCGAAGCCAGAGCAGAAAAAATGGCCCGAGCATGATCCCCACTATCTCTGGAGCTAGAAGATAGGGGACTTTCGAAATGGGAGATTCCCTCCAGGCTGCCACAACCCCATAGAGGCCCCACCCACAAATCCACAGGGGGCCCTTGGACTAGAGGGCTCCTAACAAATACATCGACTGCAGGGCAGAGTGGTTTCCCCTCCCCCAGAGTATACTTATAGGTAAAGACAGCACGGTTGTCTGAAGTAGCAAGAAGCTCTCTCATTGGGCCCCTCTTTGACGCTCGCAGTCCTGCAGTGGCGGAAGGGAAGCTCAGAGGAGTGCCATCCTGATGAACAGCGAGGGGAGGCGGGAAATGTAGACACATAAGCGGACAGAACTAAGTTATAGTACACATGGAGAGGCAGACAGCAACAGAGACAGGCATAAGCAGAACTGAGAAGTAGGCAAGAGACACAGAAGAGGCACAGACAGAAACATATTGCGCGAAACAGAAACAGAGAGAAAGCTGGACAGCAACAAGTGTAAAAGGCGCAGCATGTTGGCCATGTAGGGTGCCTGCACATTAGCTGTATCAGACACACCGAATCATCTCTTAGTGCCCAGCTGAAAGCTGCAGGAGCAGCAGCAGCAGCCGCAGTAACTATAGCATCCGAAAATCCAGCACACTCATCAGGAGTAGGAACAGGCGAACACACCTGTAGAGACAAAGAAAACTGAAGTGTCACCTCCCACAAGTCCTCTGGAAGGGCTCCGCAGCTAACGCTGCCAGGGTCATACCAGGATCCCCCTGAAATCCCTCCTGAAGGCCCTCCAACGAGCCCTGTCTGTTGCGCGAAGAAGGCGCAGGGGGTTGAGAAGATTTTTTTGGATGTTCGACTGGCCCTAGCCCTCTGTCGTTCCCTGCAAATCCTGCAGGTATTGTTGCTAATGCTGGGTCTTCTGTCGCTGCTCGCATTACTGCTGTTGATTTCGCCGGTGCAGCTGCTGCTCATGTTGCTGGTACCGCATGCGTCGGAGTCTGGATCGTCAGCTCCGCTGAACGCCTCTTCGCTGCTGCAACAACAGCAACGCGGCTCTCCTCCACCAGGAGCAGCAGTTCCAGAAGCAGCAGTAGCTACTTCTTCTGCTAGTGAAAGCCGTCTCTGCCTCTTCGGTGCGGGGGGGAACAGGAGCCTGCGATAAAGGCTTCTATAGAGAGGAAGAGGGACGTAGAGCGGCTTCATTGAAGTTTGGTAATGAAGGCGCACGCGCAGCAACAAATATACCATGTCTGCTGCTGCTGTGGCCAATGATGCAGTCGCCAACGCTCGGATTGCATCTGCTGCCCCTGGTGGTGCTGCTGCTGAGGTGGCTGAAGCGGTTGCTTCTGCGTCCAATCTGGTACCAGTTGCTGCTGCTGGTGGTATTACTGCTGCTCTTTTTTCTGCAAGTCTTACTGCCGCTGGTTCCGCTGCTGCTGGTTTACGGGAGTTCTTCGCTGAACTTCCTTGCAAAAGCACATCAGGAGGGGCCGTTCTAGCATCCATCAGGAGCAGCACTTCTTCGCCTAGAGCAGAAAAAGTGCGCATCATAAACCCTATAGACTGGACAGTAGCCTTTCCATTACTGCGTGGGGCTTTTAGTCATGCGCATGTCCCTTAGCCCGCCTCGAGATGTGTGCGGCAAGTTAAAGCTTGAACTCAAGGGTTCACGCATACAGTTTAAGGCCTAACGTTTGCTGTATACCTGGCAACATGCACTGCAGTGCGGCATTGAGGCCCAGGCCCAACGAAGCGTCTCCGATAACAGCAACAAGAAGGGAAGCAGCAGCCTCAGCTGCAGCATGACCAGCAACAATCGAACTATGGAGGCTAGAATAGCCGCAGCGCATAAGACAACAAAACACACATCAGCAGGAGCAGCAGCATGAACCGCAGCAACAGCAACAAAAGCAACATTAGCAGCAGCAGCCAACCTCACGTTCTTGCTCCAGGTATTGTTGGAGCCGCTCCGCCACGAAGGATTCAGCAACGGGTAGTTTCTCCTGCGCGGCCCTAAAGGCCACCGAGGGAACCCTCCAATTCAACTGGGGGTTCCCCAGCCACCAAGCCTGATACGACAGACAAACTGTTCTTCCCTCTCTTGGGTAGCCGCAGTAGTAGCAGCACCTGCTGCCGCTGCAGAAGACCTGTAACCCCTTACGGGACCCAGACGGGTGCTCCAAACGCTCCGGAGGGACGAGTGTCACTAACTGACCCACACAGTAGCGATCAGTAGGGTCTGCTGCTGCAGCTGGAACGGAATCAAGAGCAACAGCTGCCGGACCAGCAGCTGTACCCAGACAATCAAAGCCAGGAGATGCAGAAACGTCGCGTGTAAGGAATACTGGTCTCACGGAGCCCACAGACGGGGGCTCCAGGCATTCCAAAGGATATACCGTTGACCCTGAAGGGACATTTTTGAAAGACCTCCCTTCCTGAGATAGAGAAGGGTGACATGGAGGACTGAACCACTGTGTAGCTCCCCACCAAGACGTAGCGGGCCTCCCATTAGGCAGGTGCTCTGGGGTGATCATAGCTGCCACTGCCGGCACTGCTGCTAGCTGGAGCAGTTACTACAGCGGCAAGCGTTGCTTTTGCAGCATGTGCTGCACCTGACGATACTGCTGTGTTTAATATTGGGTCCACACAAGCAGTAGCCGTTCCATTTGAGGAGGAAATAGGTACAGTACAGACGCAATACTACAGTCTCGCGAGAACTCTGGGGGGCCCCCCTCAATTTAGCTGGTAACACTGCACCCACGTACACGCATTTTTGTACAGGCTTATCCTCTGTCTATATTGATTAACAGTCATAAAGTTCTTCTGGAGGGCCAAAGTTCATTTTGGGAGGTTCCTATCGTGGCCTCAAGGTCTACTGGAGCTGCAGCCGACAAGCACAAATGTTCCTCCAATGCACCTGGGATGTTTATGCTGAAAATGAGGATCCTTCAGCCGCTCCAATGCTTGGAATTTTATGCTATTTCAGTATCTGTGTAGTTTTACCCCGTAACTCCTTGCTCGATTCAGATATTCATTCAGTGCCAAGTTCCGAGATACCATGGATGTTGGGAGGCGCGGTAACCAACAACTACACTGAGTATTCTCCATTTACGCATTGCTTCCTACAAAAGGCCCAGGTTCCCCGCTAAATATGAGTGAATTGATTCCCATCTGGGTTCCACAATTAATCACCGCATCAGAGTTTCAAACATTTTTGTACTGGGGTACTCGCCTGAAGTCAAGGCCAGCTCGATCCTATAGGGTGGAAAAGCTAGCAAAGCGTTTCATCATAGTTAGGTCGTGACAGGATTAGCATGAAACCTATCAAGCAAAAATTGGGGCGCCATTTGGAGAGTTGTATCACGAATAGAGAAGGTGCTATGTGCATACAACCGAAAATGTAGGGCTACACAATGCGGAGCTGCTGCTGCAGCCATCGAACGGACATAAAAGAACACGGCAAAAATATAGATAGATGGCAGTCAAATTTGCAGCAAACGAGAGCATTTCCAAGGGGAAAAAAGCAGATAGAGTGCGTGAAAATAGATGTCAAGTCTCTGAAAAGCCTGCGCGAACTATTGTCGACGTTACTGCGTCGTATGTGCTGGAAAGTCCGGTGCTGAGAATTGAGAAGCTTTTAAAATTTTTATGGGCAATTCTGTAGGTTTCTTTCAAAGATGAGCGAGAAAACCAATGTACCGCAGAGAAGAGGTGAGGAACCTACAGGCAGAATGTAAACCTTTCCACCGTGAATCGAAGGCAAGAACAAAGTCGTGAGGTTTTTTCCGGTAGAAATGCACTAGCCAGAAGCAAGGCCGTAGTTGGTGGGTGGTGCGCGAATGATGGAAACGGGAGCGCACCCATGTTGAACTATATAGTGTTGCTTGCTTCCTTAAATAGACTGGGCATTAGAGTAACCCCTTTTGCTGCTGATTGTTGAAGGCTCAGTGGAACTCTGCTTCCCTTATTCTTCCAACGATGTATGAATCCCTTGTACTGTACTTTTGGAGGGCGGAGCTGAACCCTTCGGGTAGTATTTGAGCGGCCTTCGTATTTTCCCAAAACTTTGAAGTTTATTTTTTACATTCATGATGTAGGTCCACTCAAACACTCTGAAAATGCCAAACCTATGGTACGGCACCACGGACTTGTCCTACTTTTGTTTATCTTTACGAGGATGTACCAACAGAAGGTGCGTTTTTGACGGCTCCACAGCTCACCATATGCGTTACGCCTGCAGTTACTGTGGTATTGCTGGTGCTACTATTGCTGCTTGACTTTACCGCGACATAGCATTTCGCTAGTTGGAAACAGTAAAGCAACTCCTGCGAATGTGAAAAACAGCAGATACGAGCTCACATACAACCGAAGAAAAGCATACAGGCTTTCTGCGAGATCCCAGATATTCGGGATGTTCAGGCTGGCTGGCTGGGACGGCTAAGTACTCCAATCGCCATTCTGTGTAGTGTTGTACTAATTTTAGTACTAATCTTATCCTTATTTGCAGCAATTTTGTGAGTCTTTTGTCTTCACTAGTTCCCCACCTCGCGTTCCAAATTTTCCGGTACCATAGCTCAAGCACGCTGTACCTCGGGTAAATTTCAGGGGACAACGGCGCATTAGCTTCAGCTCTGATTTTCACGGCCGTGAATTTGCTTTCTCTTTGCTATACTGATGGTAAAACGCATACCCTGTCCTCGTCTCCCATACGTAGTTCGTGACGCTGTCCCATCATCTCCACTCTATTAGTTACTTACTGCTGCTTGCGTCGTTGGTTCAGGGCTGTCTGACCCCGTCTCGGTAAGACTGGTTTTGGGCTTTTGACTCAGATACCAGCTTGAAGCCACATCGAAGCCTCTTCGCGGATGGCAGTTATACCCCTAAGCGTTTGGAACCACAAAGCTCCCTAGGGCTGCCACAGACTCGAAAACCCTGTGGCTCATCGAATAGCAATGCCGCGGCGGCGAATAAATCACCGCAAAATTCACGCGTTCTCCTAAGGCTTTTGCATGATGCTCGTTTCCTTCGCTAGTTGCTGCTCATGTCGGCGGCTCACATGGAGCTTGCGCTAAACTTGTGTTACGGTGCCACACTCACAGTTGCAGAACTGCTTGGGTAAAGAACCTTTCGGGGTTTCGTTGTCCCTGACAGGCTGGTGAATACGTAAACGACCAACAGGCTATCTACGGCGCAAAAGGCCGTCCATGTGCCGCTTCTGCCTGACGACTCTTTCAAGTGAGCAACAGCTTAGCCTAAAGGATATCCTTCCCTTTGAAAAGACAACGTCCCCAAGCCCTCCGAGTGTAAAGCATACTGCTTCTGTAAATTCTACACTGGAAATGTTTGGGAGCGCACTTGAAGCCCCTGACTAGCCACTCGACCGGAGCTGCTGCCACTCTTTCTAACGTGTCATAATGAGTCTTGTCGCCACCTTAAGAAGCCGAAATTAGCACGCTGGACAACCATTCACTTTTGCAGGCACTTCAGCACATAGTGCGGCAGCGGGTTTGCTTACTTTTGCCCACAGCACACTTTTCTAAGGAAACTTGGAAAAGCCTCCAAAATTCAAGACTTTAGTATTGTTCGCTGCAACGTGCCTGTTTATTCATAAGGAAAAGATCATTGAAAGCCTCCGTTTTCAACAGTCCAAGGATGACGACGTTGCTTAACATGCACTGAAGCACCGCTAACCTTCGTTATGATCAAGTGCGTTACATCCTTCGAAAGTGTTAGTTCTAGCCTAATGAGCTACAGTTGTCAAAATTTGTGGTTGGTTTTGCCAGCAAGCCCATCGAAACGGACAGATTGAGTGCTTTGTGTCAGCTTTGTGTCAGTTTTTTACGTTTTTCAGATGTTGTCAGAGCTGGCATGCCAACAAATTTGTGTCCTTTCATGACACTACGTGCCCTCCATTCGCTTGCAGCTAAAAGCTTTGAATAAACTCACTTCAAACAATGATATATAAATTGAGCACAACCTGGATCAGTAGTAGCCTTGGGGAAAGTAACGCAGGACGCATACACTAGAAAACAAATTCGCATTGATTCCGAACAAGCTGTCTTCTTGCTACTGGGTACAGCAGCTCAGTTGAAAGCCAGCTCGAGCTACATTCTAATGCTCCCTATATATACGGTTGAGCACATCGGACGTCAGCTGCGCATATTTTAAAAATGCGAAATACGTCTTGAGCTTTTCAACCAAACGAGCAGAGGGGAACTGCAGTTCCAGAAGCCCTTTAGATGACAGGACTGCTCTCATCCAACGTTATCTGAACCTTTAAGGTCTCTCCACTTCGGACCATTATGTACTTTTTACATGGTTCTCTGTTTTCATTCAGCTGCTCGTAGTGGCTACCCGGCCATTGTAGTATAAAAGTAGCTCACTGGGTGGCAAGGGTTTCTTCTGGCGTCTAGGCTTGTTGATACTGTGCACAAAGTTTCGCCTGCTAAACATCTTGAGGCAGTAAGAACACTTTAGTGGCTAGGATATTTGAAGACCCTTCAAGCAGTCTTGACACTTGAATAACTTGAACCTTCTCAGCACTTCGGCGCTCTTGTTCTCCTCTTAGAAAACCTTACTCTGACTGCGCACTGCTCTCTTCAACCCCTCAGCCGTCTGTTATCTCTCGCTTCATAGGGCCTTCTCTGCCGCTGCCCCGGATCCTCTGTCGGTACTTGCTTAAACTTGTCGGCGGAAAATTCACGTTTTTCCCTGTCCCGCACTTGGCTTTTTGGACTCCGGCCACTAAGGATTGTGTCGGGTGGTGCCTACGAGCTCAGTTTGCCCAAGCTATTTACATGCTAGCAAGCGAAGAAGCTGTCTCGTGCGGTATTAACAAAGAAGCAGCAGCTAACTTCTAAATGAAGTGGTGGCGATGTGTTGACGGCGCTGCTGGCGCACCGCTGACGTGGTTTGCTCGCTGGAACTGAGTCTAGTGACGGCTTTTGTTTGGCAATCTTATCATAGTCAGTTCAAGCATTAGCGGACAGAAGACTTGTTATGTTCGCTTCAGGAGGATAAGTGCCGGATCGCCATCTGCCAGTGCTGCGTTGTGGTGAGCCAGTTTGGTTCTCTGCTAGGGTACTTACAGTCGTTCTTGTCACCTGATATCATGTAAAGAATAGCGCTATGCTAAAGTGTATACACACCGAAATTAAATCAGTGCTCGAGAGATCTCTTCAACACTCATGCAACCAAGGCGCGAGACTCGCTGTTGGGTGGGCAGGGCATACAACGTTGCACAGCATGAGAAAGCATGAAGTCGAACATGGCTGTTTACATTGGGACAAAACGTAATAATTGGCATAGAAAGAAATCTACTAATGACTTTGCCTCAAGACAAATGCTTCCTACAACTTCTGTACCTTCCCCTACTGCGACTCTTGCGTCTTCCGGTTCGGGTGCATCAACGCTTCTCCCAAATGAAACTTTTAGGGGGGGTTTGCAAAAATGTTATGCACCAAGCTTTTTCCCGAAAAGTTCATGGCATTCTAGACCGTGGCAGCGGTATTCGTGACGTGATTGCCTTTTCCGCCATCACCTGAGAAAGGAGGATCCGAGCAATGATAATCGGAAACAGCTCAGACGAGACATGGCATAGAGGAACGTAAAGAATAACGTCAAAATCGCAATAATGGATGGTTTTGTTTGAGATTGAACTGAAACTTGTCCAGTGTTAAGGCTGCAAATTTGCGAAGAAACGAAGCTGTAGTAGGGAGGAACATCCTCACTTGCATCTGTGTCGTGCACCTACACGTTTGCAATGCCTCAAATTCTACAATGTTTTGGGACAGTTTCATTACGCTCATTCGATCGTGACGTTTTCCAGCGAATCTTGAAGTTGGGTGCAAACAAAACCCAACCTGAAGTCTCGGAGCCCTCAGGGCGCAGTAACGCTCCACTCAAGTGTCGCGGCGCTACAATCCCACAGATTGTGCTTTTTATTTGGCTTGTCTTTGCATATTCGTTTTAGTTTAGTTTCATGCAGAAGCGTTCGAAGGGCTTCTCATGCCCCTCTGAAGGACCACGGCATACAGACTCTCCAGGCAGCAATGAGAAACTTAGCGGCCCATCGACGTACCCCACTCCGGAAGCAGAAAGTCCGCAATAGCACTGTGGCCCTATCTGAAGCTTTTTTAAAACTAAACTACTGTGCTTGCCACGAGCAACGCTAGCAGAAATTTCTTCAGGAAGGTGGAAGCAGTCTGGAGAGCAACAACACCGTACAGCAGCCAGCATTTCTGTGTGTCACAGTAAAAGGTCATAAGTGCACTAAACACTGAAATCAATGCCCACTGAACACGAAATCACTTGGATAGCCTCAATGCAGCCCGAGACAGGGTCACGGGCCTGCTGCAGTAGGCCCGCGTTTGAGTGGCGACTTCAGTGCTTGCTTGAAGGAAGCCTCAATTACGTGAGAGATATAAGCTGGAAAATTGTAAGTCTCTTAAATATTTTGGACTGCTGCTCTCGTAGTGATCTGCATGAGGCGCTTTCGTGATCGTATCGACGCCTATTCGCCGTTCAGCACAGGAGAGGGTGGAAGCTGCTTGCGAGTCTACAATTAAACTTACTTGGCTGGCGCTCGGGGTGGCTCCGGCATCACCCTGTCGTAGCTATGAGCAGCGCATTGCACTCAGCGGCCTGTGATTGGCTAGGCCCGCCCCTAGAGGGTGGCTCCACAGCAGAATTTCTGGTCAGCAGTACGTGTTCGCGCGGCTGCTAACGATTGTCTTTGTGTGAGGTAGCATGGAGTGCGGGGTTGTAGGCAAGTTGTGGGTTTTTGCGATATAACTGTTGTTGATAAGTCGTTTTGTGTATCGATTTATGTTCTGTCTGGTTGTCACAATGCTAGAGGGGCCTGGGCCTGCGGGTACTCCGGGTTTCCTGGAAATAAGGAACCTTCGGTGGCTTCAGGCATGAGCTGTAGTGAAGTGTCTGTGAAGTTCGAGATATAGGTTAACACTGTTGTTTTGTCTACCGAATTTTGTTTTTGGTCTGGTATGCCTGCTCGTGTCAGAGGGGCTTGCTAGTACTGCGGTTTTTCTGACGGTCTGTCGGGATAGCTTCAGTTGTCGATATTATGGCCAGCTGTGGCGTTGAATGAAATTGTCACTGCGACAGTTGTATCCTCCAAGGGCCGCCACCCAGCTGTGATGTTTCATTCGCTGAGTACTTCAGACAGTTTGCGACTTCACAATAAAGACAACCTACAGAACTTTCGAGATGGAAGGGACGGCTCTGCTGGTATTGGGGTTCTTTAGGAGATGGAAACCAGCAGCTGTCGGTTTATATTTGTTGGCTATAGAAGGGGATTTCAGCTCGGTGAGGGTCGCGTATATTACCAGCCGTAATCACTGAGAGCAAGATGGACAGTACTAACCTGGGGACAGGTAGATGCACGATTCCACAGCAACGAATCTGCATCTCGAGGGCAAAGCGGAATAGTGCAAGCAGGCTACGAGGCAGCCAAAAAGCAGTCGGATTTTGAGGACACCAGGGACCCAATGAGGCGTTTTGGCTTCCAGCTGTCAAGCGTTAAGTGACCACTCTTCGCTAGGGTTTTTCTAGAGATCTTTAGAGGTTCCGAAGCAATTTTGGGGGCTCCAGAAACCTGGCGAGTTGGCATGAGGGAAATGAACTAGTAGCTCCATTCCCAGGAAAGCATGAAGATTTCGCCAAGGCCAGGGAGTTGGAATTATATTAGCTGCTCATGCATCTTCCTGGTTTTCATGCTGTAGATGGCACCATATCCTGTTCCGTAGCTGCTGCCGTTGGTCACATTTCTGGAGCTGTTGCTTTGGTATATTCCCTCAGAAACTTCCTTCCCTACCCGGTTTCTTGTAGTGCGGGGCTAATGCAAATAGTAGCCGATGCAGTTCTGGTGTAAGGAAACACTGAAACGGGAGCAATGTCAAGAGGCCACTGTCCCCCGAAGTTAGTGGCCTCCTCCTCTCCCTTTGAAAAACGTACATTCAGGGAGCTCAGTACTTACGGGGAAACCAAGAAGAAGCAGTAAGGTGCTCCCATATAACTCATGCCGCCTTTTTGCCCTTCTGAAAGTCCTTTCGGCCCCCAGCAACAGCTGCCGACGCGCAGAATGCTTGTCGGCTGCGCCTGGGCCGCTACGCCTGAAGAGTACGATGCAGCCTACTCATGCTCTGCTAGTGTTATTCAAATGCTAATTCTAGGTCTCATTGCGCCTATTCGTCCGTACAATACTTTGAATACGGCAAATTGTTCAGTGTTTGGGCGTAGAGCCTAGGTTTATGCCGTCGCCGCTTATTCATCCCAGTCAGTTGCCTCTTCGGTTTGTTTTTTTTTATATGCATATTTTAGTCCAAATTAGCTTGAAAGCGTTTTTAATGCTTTTGGTTGACTCTTTAGGCGCCGACGTGGACCGAAAACTCGTTTCGCGTCCTTCAGTGTTGTTTAACGCGGGCGCATTCACCCCGCACTCCTTTGCGCCACTGGGGGCCCCCGAACTATCCCGGGATATTGGAATTTTTAACCCAGTGGTTCCGTTGCAATGATATTGGAAGCATTGACAGTGGGGTGAGCAGCTGTGACTCTAACATAGACTGTACCAGAACGGAAGCATCCCCTTCTGCCACAATGGAAGTCGCGGAATCTGTGCTGAGAAAAAGAGCCTCAGAAGGCATCGTCATTCGCACCAAGACAGAGCTGCAGGATAAGTGGGGTGCATCCACGTGGTCGGACACGGCTCTTGAATGCATGTACAGGGGCTTATCCCGGAGCGAACCCGAAGCAGACTCAGCCTATGAAAAGTCAAGCTGTCAAAGAGGCTGGGGATCCTCCCATTCGTATCCTTTCCTGCCTGCTCCTCGTGACATATTCGGTGGAACCCGAAGTAGCGTACGAGGGGATCCCCAGGTTAAAGATGACTGGCTGCTGGCATCTCCAGTCAGGGATGTGGGTACGGCTCTAGCACGGAGCCGCGAACAAAAGCAACAGCACCCGGAATCTGAAGATGACAACGAAGCAGCTCAGCAGCTGAGGAGCCAGCTGCTGCAGCTGCGGGCTGAGGGCCACCGACGTGCTGCCCGTCTGCGGAGGGAGCGCCAGCTGCTGCAGCAGCAGCTAGCGGAGGCACGGCAGCAGCAACAGGTGCTATTGCTGCGTCAGCAACAGCGCAGCATCTGCACAAGTGTCGGCGCCAGCCAGGGCTCTTGTGACCCGTGGGGCCCTCCCACATTATCAGTGCCTCCTACAGCCCCAGCGGGTGTCCGCAGAGGTCCTCGGGGTAGCCCCTTGCCTCCCTTTTCTCCCCGGATGGTGCTGCTACACGTTTACGACCTTACGCCAGCCATATCAAATTACGTAAATCGAATTATGAGGCCCTTGGGTGCTGGAGCCTTCCATGCAGGGGTGGAAGTCTACGGACAGGAATACTCTTTTGGGCAGACGGCAGGTAAATGCACAGCTATACTTGTAGCTAGGAAACCAATTAGCCGGCGTGCTAGAGAATTAAACAACGGGATCGGCAATTAGCCAGAGAGACAGATAGTTAGGGCTCGAATCGCCAGATAACTCGGTGAGAACCCACGTTTCTGCGCAGCTAGCAACGAATTTGGCCAGGCAGTTACCAACCTACATAGCTATATAGCGAACAAGCTTATGAGCGGGAAACATTTAGTGTTGCAGCGACTGCTGGTTCTCTGAGGCACTACGGGAGCGAAAGGGCATCACTGGAGCCATGGACACTATGGACAGCTGCAGCAACGTTACGGGGAGCAGCTGCTGTGCTTGTTATCCTGCATACAGATGAAACGACTGGCGTAAGCGTCTGCCAGCCCATGCAACACCCGGCCCATGTCTATAGAGAGACCGTACCCATGGGGTAGGTAGGCTGGTGAGGGCAAAGTTTAGAGGGTTTCGGGTTCACGCAGTTCATTAGTAAGTTGGATGGTAGGCGGGTGAGCAAGATCAGACAGTTTAGGGTTTACGTTTCATGCCTATTGTCTAGAGTCCATGTGGAAGCTAGTTGCCTAGCCTGAGCCCTTTTCCAGCCATCAAATAAGACTCTCGTCCTGTTCAGGAGGCGGAGATCTTGCTAATAAGGGAAGGCCCATCTAGGTATTAGTACACAAGGCCTCGGGTCTACAGTTCCGGGTCTGGAAATTCTCTGCAGGCCGGCCGATTTGGACATGGAAGAGTTTCTCTCGCTTGTAGAAGTTCTGAAGGTCGAATGGCCCGGCAACTCATATGACGTTCTCAGCAGGTCGGTTACTCCCTCAGATTTTAGGGTCTAGGGTCTAGGATGCATTAGCACCACAGAATGATTTCGCGTCTTGGCAGAACATTGTTCTCACCACAGAGAGCAGCAGTGCTGCTTCTTAAAGCTGCCTGCTTGCCCTATCATTTAAGCTTGCGATGCGGATGCTGCTGCCTGTGCAGGAACTGCGTGAACTTTGCGGATCACTTGTGTGTTTTGCTGGGGGTTGGCCACGTGCCGCCATGGCTTTTTAGGCTACAGCGACAGGCCAATTCGATTAAGGGGGGAGCACGAGCTGCTGCTGCTGCTGCCGCCGCTGCTGCTCGTCAGCTGCAACGCCTGAACACTCAAGCGCGGATCTCGGCCACCGCCATGGCAGCAGCAGAAGCTGCAGCCACAGCAGCAGCGGTGGCAGCAGGGGCAGCTGTCTCCTTTGGAAGGTTTATCAAGCACGCTCACCAGGTTAGAGACAGAAAAGCGGGGCTGCTGCCAGCGGGCCCCAGGGTCCCCAAGGGGGCTCTCAAAAAGCCGGAGGGGGGGCCCTCACGCAAATATCTGGGGGCGCAACATGATCCTGTTGACACCAGAAGAGTAGCAGACGCCTCCCATGAGAAGAACTCTTCAACAGTAACCGAGCAGAAGACTCCTACGGGCAATAGCCAGGAAACTCCTTGGTCTAATTTCTTTAGTGGAGTCCCCTGTAGTCTTACGGGGTCCTCACGGCCAGAAAATAGATCAGCAGTGGCCACTCAATGCATGTGCTGCAAAGCGAGCCCCAAGTGGAGCCCGCTAAAATGCCGGCCTCCCGCCAGTTGGGTGGGATCTTCACGGGGTACAGCTAAGACACCTTGAGGCTCCCTTCGTCAAAGGCCCCTAGGGACCCTCGAGGCCCCCCTCCTAAAGGGCCTCAAGAAGCCCCCTTGGGGAACCGGGGATGTCTGGGGTTCCCCTGCAGCATCATTGCTTGGGGAGGAGGCAAGCGTTACCACGACAGCATTTGTGTTCAATGTACCTCTTCGGGTGTGTCGCGACTGCTGCTGTCTCGCTGCTGAGGCATGACGCTGCTGAGAGTGATGCTGTGACATTGTGCACAGGAGGTTCGGCTCTCCGAGGAAATGGGCCGCTTGCTAGTAGAGGTAAGACCAGATGCTTTGGTTTTGAAACAGCTGTCGCAGACATTTGTTGACGGCTGCTTGCTCAAAGTTTAATCCTTGGGGTGTGTGTACACTGCAGGGCATGAGCTTCCTAAGTGAACGCTTCTCAGAGGGAGTTTCTTGCATCCCTTCAGAATGGAATGAAGAGGAAATTACAGCTTTAGAGCCTTTGCACTTGTTCGACAGGGCGCCAACGCCGCCTGAGGGGCTTATAGCGGAATCACGCGGTGCAACTTCAGAAGGTTCCGCGGAGAAGCTCTCAGAAAGCCCCGTAGAGAAGCCCTTGGAGAAACAGGGGGTGGAACGTCTAGAGGAGCTCAGAGCAAACACCTTAGTGGACCCCGGAGAGGGAACTCCGAGAGCGCTGCGAGGCGCTACTGAAGAATCTCTCCAAGGCGCCGCAATTCTCAAGAGCTGGCCACAAGGATCACTTTCATCTCCTAGTCAGGATAAAGAGCAGCAACGTAAATCACCGTCTGACTGGCCCTATACTGCTGACGCCATTTTGCCTTAAAGAGAGAATCGAAGGGTCATTCATGCTGAGGAAGGCTCCTGGGAAATTTCAGGGACACTTGAACTGCTTTCATTTTGATAAATAATATAAGGTCGCTGGGATCCGCCGAAAGGTTAATAGGACCCGTAGGTCCTGCCCCACCGCGCACAAGGGCTGTCTGTGCGCTGTGTAAAGGGGGCTTACTTGCCGTTTTCTTTCTTTTTTTCCACTTTTTTTCCATGTGATTGACAGATAAATTGCACACTTACATTACATTACTTCTGGCCATATACTTAGGTTTTTCGTAGGCAAATCCCGGTGGGATCAGAAGGCGCTGTAAACCTCCAAGTTTTCCTGCGCAGCTCCCACCAGGAGTACTTTTTGTGACTATTGAATCTGGGTAGATAAATTCGGGCTGCTACTGTAGTAGCATAAGGCCTAGGGCGAAAGGTGTTGGACTGGCAGGCGCCTACATACATGTATCAAGTGGTGGTGCGGGAATTTGGACTAGGGCTACCCAGAGCGCGCCTGTCCCCGAGAATCTGGCCAAGGATGTCACGTTATGATGACACGAGTTCTTGCACCAGAGATACGCTTTGCGGAGGTGCCCTGCTATTGGCTTCTACAAATCTTTGCAGTGTTTCTATGCTGAGGTGACCCTCTGACTACCCCTGCCAGCAAGCGTGTCTGAAACTCGTACTCTATGATTTCTGAATTCAGGTTCACAGTGTAGATCTTATTGTTAGCTGCTGATTGCGTAGATACTACACTCGGGTGACCCTCTGACTACCCTGCCAGCAAGCGCGTCTGGAACTCATAATCTAGCATTTCTGAATTCGCCTTTACAGTGTAGAACTTAATATTAGCTGCTGAATCTGTAGATCCTAAATCGTTTCCAAATGAAACGACCATTGTAGTCCTCTCGCGCTTTGTGAACCCCAGGCGTCCAGTACGGGTTCAGAGCCGAGGTCCTTGGACGTGAGATTTTCTACGGCTTGTATGATCTATTGAGGCATTACAACTGGAGAGCTTCTTAGCTTTTCTCCTGAACTCCAAAATGGGTGAGATGGCCATGATAGGATTGTATAGAATTCTAATTTCAGGCCTTACGGCCAAGGAGGCTGCTGGCCAGCCCCCAAAAGTGCTCGAGTCTCTACTGGCCATGCGATGAAATTTCACGAGAATACCCAAATGCTTATTTTTTTCTGGGAGTAACACATGAAAAGGATTAGCTCCTAAGGTTTAGTTCAAGAGTTAGGCCACATGGTCCCACCTGGAACGACTTAAGGTCCAGCCTGGAGGTCGGGCAGGCTGTTCTTTTGTTTTCACTTAAGCGCTTAGGATTTAGCGCTGAGGATTTTATCAAAAGTCATTTATTGCTCGTTTTCTGCCGATAACGCTTTCAGCCTAGCCCACTTTGGTGTATTCACTTACCTTTGCGGTTAAGATTGACGGGTTCACCTTTCGGGACTTGCGGCGCAGTGCTCTAAGAGTTTGGAGTCCTATAGTCACAGGAAACAAACATGTAGAGAAAAGCCGTGAGCACATAAGGCCTGTGGGGCCTATTGCTTGCGCTGTATGTTGAGGTCCAGGGTGCGCAGTCCAGATTTGAAGAATGCTTTCCCCTTTTTGCCCCTGAGACTAGGAGCCTGAGACCTTAGCGTTTCTTTTTTATCGGTATCTGCAGCAGTTGGATCCTTTGGGGACTTTCGAGCCGTCTGTTCCCATGGCTCCGGGTGCCTTTAAGCAGGAAAAAAAAAGTAGCTCGCATGCCAAGGCAAAAAAAATTGCAGATATATCGACTCCGTACTGCCCACAGAACCCAACGTCCTCGGCACAATCGAAAAGACCTCCATACTGAGGCATACAGGAGACGGAACATTAAAATCACCTGGCTACTGCTGCGGCAGCAGCAGGAGCGACGACAGCAGCAGCAAAAGCTTGCGAGAAGTAGACAGCGCAGCAAGGAGACGGTGGAGACTGACGAGGACAGCACACACGCCGTGCGCTTTTTTCTGCCTCTATTTTCATTCTCCATGCGACATAAAGATATGGTAGGTTAGGTACAGTGAAGTCTCGCGAAAAGCTTTGCTGTGTTGACTAGTCTGCAAAGCATTTAGTCAGTGCAGCAGAAAACAAATCGGTCACATTGCGTGCATTGAGAATGCTACTCATTCAGCAAGCCCTTGAATGCGTCTAGATATAAGGCTTGGCTAATCGGCAGGCCATGCATTGTTGACGCTAAATAGAAAGAACTTAAAACAAGGGTTTAAGAGTCCGGGTATAGGCCACAGATTTTCCTTCGTGTGCGTTACAGAACGCTAACATCAGAAGGCATTCTTGGACTTCCAAGCAAAACTCCCCTCAAAACCGGAAAGGGCCACTTAAAACGCTGGCGGACATGCGTAGGCGATGTAGGCTTAGGCACTCAGGAATAGAGTTTGTGGTTTAGGCTTCCAAGCCTATGGAAACACATTTCTCAGTGCTAACAAGGCAGAATTCACGGTTTATTACTCAACGTCTAGTAATTTTGGCTCATGACATAGGGTTTGGCGTGGTTTCAGGGAGGGGAGCAAGAAGAAACAGGGACAAAGAGCCTGCAACCACGGCAAGTCAAACGTAACGTCTAGAGATCAAAGCTCAGGGGTCTACGTCTTTGGCGTAGGACTGACAAGAGAGGATATCGAAACTGTCTTCTGGCAAGAGGAACAAGCGATTAAGATTAATCTGCATTATTATTCTGGCTGACATTGCTGCTGCGGGTGCTGCTTCTGCGGTAGCTGTTGCCGTATCCTCAGGCGCCCTCGTCACAGATTTCCCATAGAAGCAACAAAAGCACAAAAAATGTCGCCACGCTTGAGGTACGAGGGCTTGAGGTACGAGGCCTTGAGGTAGGGGGCTGAAGCCATATAACCAAGTGTAGTGCTAATAATATGGAGTATGCACTAAGACGTGGACCTGAAGCTCTATGCTGTGAGCCCAACAACGAAAATCAAGTGTTTATTGTTGCAGCCCGAAAACGCTGCTGTGGGCCCTCTCTTCCGTCCTGTCAACTCTCACGAGCTGGTCCACCCACAAGATAACCAACAACCCCAGGAGCCGCAGGACACCCAGCAACACTGGGGGGTCGAGTGCCTCAAAGGAAATTCCAGCAGCAATTTGCCCAGTCTGGTATCCGAACGCACACAAAGCCTTTGTGAAAGGGTGTCAGCAGGGAAGCCTTCGCAACCCTCAATGAAGTGTTACAGAGGGGATAGAACTGGGTTGCCACTACTAAGAGATATCACGTGCGTGAATTCGCCATTTGTAGCGTCTCAAGGTCCCCTAGAATCAGCCAAAGCGAAGGAAGCTTCTCTAAAGCAAACAGTAGAGGCAGAGCGTGAGCTGCTTCGGCTTCCCGGGGGTTCGCTCCCTGCAGTTGGGTTTCCTGTGCAACAGAGATACGAGGTGAGGCCGCAGCACGAAAAGAAAAACAGCGAAACGCTGCAGGGGGCTCTCAAAGCGAGAGTTCTTATGCAGCAGGGCAACTCTGTCCCGCTGCAGCACGCAGCAGACTTATTTCAACAGGGCACTCAGCAACAGGAGAGGGAGCAGCACTGGTCGCAGAAGCAACAGCAGCACACGGAAGGAGCGCAGCTGGAACAACTGTCGCAGCATCAACATCAACAAGAGCTGCAACAACACCAACACCAACAAGAGTTGCAGCACCTGTCTTTTCTCAGAGAAATCCAACAACAGCAACAAAGGCAGCAGCTGCAGCAGCTGGAGCAGTTGCAGGAGCTGGAGCAGCAGATTCAGCAACACCAGGAGCATGAGCAGAAGCAGCTGCAGCATCAACAGCAGCTGCAGCAGAGCCACTTGCAACAGAGTAAAAGCATGCAGCAGCACGAACTGCAACAACATCAGCAACTTCAGAAGCAGCTCGACATGCTGCAGCTAGAGAAGCAGCTGCTACGGAAGAAAGAGCTGCTGCTCCTGCATCTCCAAGAGCATCAACAACAACGTCTCCAGGTGGTCTCTCTCGCAAGCTCCTCCTTGAACGGCACCTCGGGGACCCTTATGGGGCTCCCAGAGCCCTCACAGGATCTCGTGTGTAGTTACGGTGGATGCAGAGCCATAGAAAGGTCTATTTTGAGAAGGCTCAGTGGTCCCAAGCAACTTCTAAAAGAGGGCTCTGTGGTTACGGGGAAGCCTTCAGGCGCTGTTAAGGCTACTCACGGAAAACACAACAGAAAGAGTTCCGCCCGGCTGACACAAACGAAGGGGGTTCTTTCAAAAGAGCTTTCTTCTTCCAGCTCTCGTAGAGTTTTCAGGGCCCCCAACAGCAAGCAGAGAAGGTCCCAGGAGCCGAAGACATGCGACGGCAACAGCGATTGCCCTTTTCCTACGTTTGATTCATGTGTAGTGGGGAACACTTCAAAGGTGATTTCGAAATATATGCAGGGCGGGACCCAAAGAAGAATTAAAAGGAGCAGCAGAAGGTCTTCCATCTTGAATCGGGTAATGGAAGGGTCTATACTAAGGGAGTGCTGCAGCCCAGAGGACCTAATGGGAGACGGCGCTAGAGGAGCTTCTCGGAGGAGAGTCCCTCTTAGAGAGGCTCCCTTAAAGAGCAGCCGACGAAGTTTCAAACCCAGAAGGCCCCCATATCAGCATGCCAACAGCCTACGTGTAGCTTTGAGACCAGATTGGAATAACCGAAGCCGGAAGGGCTCTCATCACCAAATTTGCACTAGTGCCACTGAGGGTTCTTGCACCTTCGAGGGCTCGCTTTCTTCTCTTTCACTCACGGTGGATCTCCGTCTGGGGCTACGAAAACTTAGTAACCAAGGGCGAAGCCTAATATACACAGCTTGGCAGCGCATCAACCTGGGGCCTCCAATGGGGACCAGCTTTAGGGAGACGGGATGGGCTGTCAAGCAAAACAGTAAGGAGGCGTGTACGGGGGCTTGTGTGGGCAATCATGAGGGCCATTTGCATCCTCTGGTGGTTTTGGACGCTACAGACGGCGTATCAGATGGTCTCAGTAGCCATGCAGAGAAGCGACTGGGCGTCAAGTGTGGTCTAGTCGCATCCTCCGCATGCAGGAATGGTACAGGAGGTGAAGCAAAACACTCCAGGACAAGTTGTGCCGCCATAAACGGGGCCTCTTTAGCGAACACCACGGAGGATCCCTGCAAAAAACGTCCCATAAGTGAAGAAATGGCGATCCATGTACCTTTTCTGGGGGCCATCAAGGTCGAAAAACCACAGTTGTTGAAGCGTACCCAGCAGAAACTTCAACCGATCTGTGGAGCTCCCTTTACCCCAGATCATCAAATAAAACCAGCCGTTGAGAAGACAAAAAAGCAGCAGCAGCAGGTGACTGCTGAAGAAACTAATACGTTTGCAGACGTACGGGTGGGCCCTCTTGAGAGAGGTGAGAAAGGGGATATGCCACCCAGCAGAGCTGATGAAGAGGAGCTTGCTTCGTTTGCTCAAGTAGATGAGGCTGCTGTTAAGCGCGAATCCCCACTTCAGAGGCTTTCTGAGGCTTCCAGCCTTGAGAGCTTCGGAAGCATCTATGGGCCGCCTGCCTTTCCCTGTCTTTTCTGACGTATGCCTACTAAATCAAAAGATGGAACTTTATACCAACACGCTAGTTGCTACCTAGCCAGTCAGCTACCGGTAGCTTGCCCGTTGTTGGTAAGCATGTTTAACTAAATACCTATATGCGAGCTATCAAGCTAGCTACTTTGTTGCAGATTCAAGCAGCTACCGCTTTGCTATCTTAACTATCAAGAACATTTGCTTCAAGTACGAATACAGTCTCAAGGATAGAATACGGGCGCCGGGGATCGAACCCGGGATCTTTCGCGTGTGAGGCGAACGTCATAGCCACTAGACCACGCCCGCCCTGGAGATACCGCAGTCTTTGCATTTCTATCTAAGCAGAGGCAACCCACCAATTGCCCTCCCGCCTACCTCGCTAGTTATCTCCTTCGCTGGGTATCGAGGTGTATGCACCCACCTTGCGAACCGTTGAGAATGCCATGGACCTGACGGAATCTATGTACGTGCTTTTAGGCAGTTAGCGCTAGTTGCTGGAATCTAAAAAGTGGGCAGTAGGAAAAACCATACGGGCGCCGGGGATCGAACCCGGGATCTTTCGCGTGTGAGGCGAACGTCATAGCCACTAGACCACGCCCGCGCCACTGTCATTGAGCCCTCTTCCTGCGTATCTGGTTAGAGACCCTCCTCATCTTGCGTCAATTTGTCTATTGATCACGCTGAGTACGTGGCTTGGTAGCTAGACGCCTAGCCAGATAGTTTTTGCGAGTTGGGAAATAGTGCGCAAGCGGAACAGCTGAATCTGGAGGACTGACGTTAATGCATTAGGAAAAAACGATGGCCAGGAAAACTACTACGGGTGCCGGGGATCGAACCCGGGATCTTTCGCGTGTGAGGCGAACGTCATAGCCACTAGACCACACCCGCGATGCCAAGGCCACACCACTCATGTAGGTGCGCTAGCCAGACGTTCTGTAGATGTGTAGCTTGTTGTGTAGCTGGCTTGGTATCGGGTTCAATGGCTAGCTCGGATACAGATAAGAAGATAAACACTTGCAAAGTGATAGAAGCCGATGCGCACTGTGACGGTGACCGATGAGAAGGCGCATAAAGATCGCAGACTGCAACGACGATGCTTGTGCTAGGATCTAACAGGGGATCATCTATGAGTGGGACACGTACCGTAGCCACTAGAATTCTTAAGCAGAATCAGATCTACAGAAACGCTTGACCTTGTGAAGCGACCACGATAGAGCTTTTGCAAAATGGGATGAGCAGTAGTCACACAATGGCTCTACAGCATGTTATGTAGGCGTATTTCCAGGTGATCCCATTTCGTGCCCCCATTTCGATCCCATTTCGTATTTGCCAGATCCTCAAGTCTAGGAGCAATTTACTGCCGAGCGAGCTTACATGAGTCTCCTCCAGTCCCCTTCCAAGCCCCTTGGCCGCTTGTGCCAACGGGGAAATTCAACTTGTATGATACACATACACTTTAAGGCTCTCAAAGCACGTCTTGACAACGGTTCGTGATTAAACAATAAGGAAACTATGCAGAAGAAGCCGCTCTGCAACGCGTAAAAGCTTAAACAGAAGGAACGTCGCCGGTTAGATTGTCATACATCGTGCTCACTAGGCCAAAAAACGGAGGAACAAAACCAAATTTTGGAGATGTTACGAGCTCAATGGGCCAAAGCCGCCGTTCCTAGCTTGGAAGGCAAAATTCATGGCCGGCAGATCACTTTGTCGTCGAGACACCGCCTTTGCTGGCTTGTCCCCACTAACCACTTGCGTGAAAGTCACGTGCCCAAACTCTTGGCCAGGTAGGTCTGGCAGGCAGTAATAATGGGAAACAAACAAATACTGCTAGTGGGATGAATAATTAATGCTACGGAGGAAATGTACGAGAACAGCATTAGTCCCTTGTGCTTCATCCAACAAGCAAGGGGCGCCGGACCTGTTCTGCTATGTTTACGTTTTGTGATCTGATATAAAGGTTGCTGTCGTGAAATAGAACATTAAAATCTAAACTTCGTTATGCTGTTGCTGCTTTTGCTGCTGCCATTGGTGTAGATGGAAACAAACCAAGCACACACCGTGCCAGTAATCAGAGTTGCCTGCACAAGGGTATCCGTCCCTTTCTCTTGTACTTTCCCTTCCAAATTAACAGGAAAACGAGGATATTTAATATCTGGCATATTTTGCAACTGTGTGGAAAAGGCGGGTAAGGAGGCAGGTGGAGCCTCGATGGCTTTTAGTCGCTAGTCCAGTAATCATGGCTGTTGGACCATTGGTCTTTCCTGACTTTCTTAATCAAGTCCAGTTTAAAAAGCTGTGGTTTCTTTCATAAGCTATTAACACACAGGCTTTTTTGGCAAGGAAGCAGGCATGTACCACCAACAGAGAGAGTGCGGTAGCTGCGAGGTGACCCAGAGGCGGTAGCTGCCACCCCTTTTGCAGCTCGTCTGCTGCCTTGTCTCTCGTCAAGCTATATCCGCATTGTTGGAGTTGAAATGCACAGATGAATTTAGGGGACACCTCCCTCTGCCCGATGATTACCGCCGTTGCTTCGCAGATCGTCTTTATCTCACTGTCTGATCCCCACGTGTATTTTTCTGCTTCAGCGGCTTGTCTTCACCGGCCCTGCCGGTCCACTCTTTAAGCACGGCTTCGACCGCATTGTAGTTAATTTCCCGTCCTTTCTTTGCATGTGAACTATGGGGGACTCTCGTGCAGAATGCCTGTCTCGCGCGATACGGGCCTCTGGGCTCGCCTGGGCTGGCTGTGGTTCACTGTCTGAGAGCTTGCGGTCTTTCTTGGTCTGTCGTTGTTGCATCACATGGCTGAACACAGTAGAAGCTCTCCTGCCTTTGTCGCTTACATGCCTAAGCTGGGCTGGTGCCTTGGAGCAGCAGATCGACATGGGGGAGGTCCCAGTGGTGGTGACATTCCCGTGCGTAGCTATACTACTGCGGCAGCCGCAGGAAACCAGGAGTAGTCTTGTCTCTTTGATTTCTCGTGCCGCCCAGACCTCCCTCTTTCTTGATTTTTCGAGGGTCTCCGGCCCAGCTCCTCTCCAGAGCGCCGCTGAGAAAATTGGGAAAGACATATTTACGGGGATGCACCACGCCGCTGAGTTGTCGCTCGACCTCGAAGCATGGGACTCTCCTCTGGGCAGCTTTGTGATGGAGTTGTGCAGACTCATATCCAGGAGCACCCATACGCTAGACACCTTGCAGCTCAGGGGGGCCACCCTGCACCGCCGCATGCGCGTTCTGCTGGTATCAGGGTGCAGCATAGACTCTTTACCCAGAAGACCCTTGTCACCGAGCATTGAAGCCAACTGCGCTAGCAGCAACGCACGCAGCCGCAGCAGCAATGATTACAGCAGTGGCATCAGCAGTAACAGCGAACCGCCGCAAAACTGGGGTGTAACATCTAAAAGGATTGAAGAAGAACAGGACAACGGTGAGCCTAGCCCACTGCACCCACAGCTCAGAAGGCCCCTGCCCTCTCCTCCCGCCTCTGGTGCTTTCTCTGTCCCCGTTTCCCCTCCCCTCTCTCCTCCCCATGCGTCAGCAGTAGCAGCAGAAACTGCAGCAGCAACGGCAGCTCCACGATCTGATGACTGTCCTATCTCTCTGGGCTCCGCTTCTTGGGAGACGTTCAAGGGCAGCGTCAGTTGCCTCACGGATTGGGGGTCGTCTCCAGGAGACTCCCCTCGTCTTTCTCCGCAGGGCTTGCGTAAGCGCAACCTGTTTTACTTGCCTATCCTCAAGCGGCTAACGGTAGAAGGCTTCCAGCTTTTGGAGTTTTTCGAGGCCCCCAAACTCCAAGAGAATGCGATTACCCTCACTTCAGAGGCTCACAGGCACGAGTCTATCTTTAGAATGCAGGAAGCAGGGCTATCTTCCCAGAGGGGTCTTCGCGGGCCCCTCCAAGTCCCTGCCCATCGCTACTGGGGTTCAGAAGTCTCTTTCACGCACCCCTGCCTTGCAGTTAGATTCATATCCCTCAATGGCGTTCACCTTCGCGCCATGGACATCGTAGGTTTCATGGAGCCCCCCGCCAAGAGTGGCGTAATAAAGTGGATCAGAAGGGCCCTCGAATCCAGCAACAAAAATGCATCCGCAAATAAGCAACGGTTGCAACAGCAACAGAAGGAGCCACCAGACCAGCAACCTGCGGAGCAGGCAGAGGGCTGGCCAGTTGCAGAAGATAACACGAAAAGGACAGAAGATTGCCCTCTTGTGGAAGCTTATGAAATGGGTGCCCCTGGAGGTGCCCGTGAGAGCTTCCCTAGTGGCCCTGGAATGGCTTGTGGTGCGACTGAGCACTCTGAGATGTACTGCAGAGAATGCATCTTGTTGCGGCAGGGGGAAACGGGGACCAGTGCTTGGATTGGCTGTTGCCGTCTTCCAGAGCTGGAGGAGCTGCGCCTAGACGACATAACATTTCTTGCATTCATTTCCGCCCCCTGTCTTCGACAGCTGGAGGTCAATGTGTGCAACAGCGGGGAGTGGTTGCTGCTGTTGGAATTTCTCAGACTATACGGATGCCACCTAACTCAGCTTAGCGTTTGGGCAGAAGACGTCCCCACCAACTGGCTCGACACTGTCCCCTCAGACCGCTACGGGGGTCGGCCTGAGGGTTTGGCGGGCTCCAAAACCTCCGCTGAGACGGCTCTCCTGGTATCATTTTTGCACAGACACGCCCTCACGTGGGGTGGGGCGGCGGCTACGCCACAGGAAAACCTCAGGCAGGCTCCAGCAGGGGCCATTCGGCGTGTCTCGTCAGCTTCCATGCTGCGGGCTGTGGGGCTGCACCACCTCCGGAGCCTCAGCTGCCCCAGCTGCCTCTTGGCTGAGCTCAGCGCAGCTTCCAGCGTCCTCCCCGCCCTCAAGAACCTCGACACCTGGGGAGACAGTCGGAGGCTCGCAACGTTTCTCCAGCAGAAGAGACAGTTGGAGACTGTACGCGTTCGCGGACTAACCGGTTCCAAAAATGTCAGTACCTGGACTGAAAGCAGTAGCAGCGTCAACACGAGCAACGAAACTGCCCCGCACAAAGGCATACTCTTGAAAAGCGATAGACTGAGAGGACTGAGATCTTCAGCCTCGGCAGCGTTTCTTCAAGAGGCTGATGCCCTCACGGAGTTCTCGGGGCCGGGATGTATTTTAAATGCGTGGCAGCTTTGCCCGAAACTGAAGAGACTTGAGGTGAGCTCACTTTGCGGTGTATAGATCTGTTAAGTATTTTTTCCGGGTTCTTGCCATAACCTCTTCTTGTAAGCGGCGTACTGCCCCGCTTACAATACTTCCGTGGTGTGTAGCATAGCAACGCGCAGTGTGAGCATCTCTGCAAGTGTTTGACCGTTCCTTTTGCCGTCTTTGCATGCGGTGTTCTGCATTTGTGTCAATCCCTGTCTTCTCGATTGTTGTTTGACGCAATGCCTTTCTGTCGGATTGCATTTGCCCGTTTTCCCCACTTCTTTGTTTACTCAAGCCTTTGTGGTTCTCTCTGTCTCTACCTTGCCTTAATTTTTAACCCTCTCTCATCTTTTTCCAGCAACTGCGCCTGTCTAACTAAGGCTGACGAATGCCACAACTGCTTTCCCTTCCCACGCACTGTCATTTACTGGTTGCAGTTGATAGAAAACGCAGAACTTGCTGATCAATATCTGTTGAGCGGCTGCACACCTCATCTGGAGACTCTATTGTACGGGGGCCGTTTGGTGGTGCCGCCGCCGGAACTCGCGCAGGCTTGCCAGGGCCTCCGTCAACTCCGCGTCCTGCACGCGTTGGTTTTGGACTTAGCAAATTTTCCAGACCCGTCTGATCCAGAAACATCTCAACGCCCAGCACCTGGGGGGGTGGAGGGAGTCATCTGGGGCCCTGGGCCTCTGCCTGACCTTTGGGCCTCACCGGTTAGCTCCCGTGTAACGCCCTTAAAAACGGAACAGAGGGACCCATATGAGCCTGAGAAACAGGCAACTTCCGGGCCTCCTGTGAGGTTCTTGGAAGGCTTGGAACAGCTGTATGTTCACCGGCTGATGGCAGCTCCGCGTACATTTCACCACTACCTAAAGGCAGCACGCCGGCTGCGACTCGTGGCGTTCCAGCGGTGTGTCGGTGTGAGCCTAAGTTCGGTTGTTTGCACATTGCAAAACTTTGGCTTTACCCGGATGCAGCAAGACACTTTACCCAACCCCGAGTGCAGGGCCTTCGCCGCCAGCTTCAACGGCGGAAAGGTCCGCGACCGGTTCGTGGTGATGAAAAGGGAAGCATGCGGCAGCTAGATTTCTGACGTTCGATGAACAAACACACGTCAAGGAGGAGTAGAGAGGCTACATATATAAGTGCAATGAAGTGCCAGCGATGCAACCGCAGAACGCAGCTGCTTCTATGGCAGCCTCGCACGAGATTGCAGGCTGCTGCTAGAACTTCTTGGTTCATATGCACTGCAACGCAGCTGTGAAAAGAGGCCTATCTGGAGAGCTTCTTCAAAAACCAAATATGCCGTCAAAAGAACCAAACGGACACGTTTTCGTACTTTTGTTATTTAATCAACTCAAGGCCTGCAGGCCAAAATGATGGTGATAGCCTTCACAGAAAACCCTCTGTCTGCAGGCCTGCACTTCATGAACCCCTGCCCAAGTTATGCTGCTTGAGGGCTTTTTTGGCCTTGGGCCTATATATCGATTTGGCTGCTGGGAAAGGAACCGCGAGGTTACTAGCTCGGTTGTAGTTTCCGTGGACTTCATCTAGCTAGGCAAGACGATGTGGAATGAGCAGCTAGTTCAAGCCTGGTACGGGCATTTCTTGGTCAGTTAGAAGCCAAGGATCCGGTGGTTCTCTGAGGCAACACGAGATAGCGGAAGCCGCAAATCCAGCTTGCATGTGTTGGGCAACAATGTATGTACACTTGTGCGCAGGAACAGAGCACTTGCATGCAGCTACGCGTGAATTCTGAAAACTATTAAGTGAGAGTGAGAGGAACCAAAACATTGCACTCGTTCTGGCAGTAAACTGCAGGTTCTTGAATGCCACAGATGCATATTAGATGTAATTGGAGATATACACACAGAGAACGGAGAAAACACTAGGAAAGAGAGGGACTGCACGCAGGTAATGTAGGCATGGTTGCACAGTGGACTCCTCTAGCCACGCACATCTCCGCCGTGCACATACTCTGAACGTAAAAACGTAAACTCAGGGTTACAGTGAAACTATTGCTTCATCAGGGAAACGGAAGAGGATCTCGAGCGCACCTTTGCTGCCCGAGGACATCTCTACGCAGCACTACATCTGCGGCATAAGGCAGGGTATCGAGGCAAAGAGAGGCCAAGTGGCCCTCTCTGAATAAATTCAAGAAAAACACAAAACCGCGAGAGAGGTCCACAGGCGGTAGACTGAAGCGCTCTTGCCGCCGGCCTAATGTCTGGCAAATGTGGCGGGACACCTGCAAAACGCAAACCGCAAAGCTTATACTTAACCAATAAACCATAGCGCAAAACAATGCGCTAAAAAGCAAGGATTGGTCGTATTTCTGGGAAAGAGAGGGCTTCAAAGCACACAGACGGAGACGGAAAGGAAGGACAGGAAAAGCAGGCAATGGCCTTTTAGTTACCTCGTAAATGTCGTTTGTGGGCCCGTTTAGCCCTAGCACTTGCACGTAGCCAAACTGCCGGTTCTTGTTAAGCTGGAAGAGGAGATAATCTGCAGCCAATTCTTCCCCTATAAGGTGTTCTGGCAAAATGCCCAAAACTCCCAATATCAAACTTCTGCCCGGGTCGCAATTCCTGCACATATCGAAATGGGGCTCTACTGTAGGGGGATAACGATTCCAAATATAATCTGAGTGCTCTTTACTCCATACTGCTGCCAGCACTAAACATTAAGTGCATTGAAGACTGGGAGAGGCTATATGCTAATTCGCTTTACACAAATAAGCATTTTGGGAAGGACGTACAAAGGCAAGTACTGCAAGAGAAGACAAAGAATCGAAACATATGCGGTCGTCTGCGTGTGCTTGCATTCAGGTCCATACATCGGTGTACATACACACCCACTTGTGTGTTTAACACTGCACTGCACATTTACTGCACAGGTGCCATCGCATGCAAATAAAGGCAGACAGGCCACTCATTGAAAACAAAAGCATGCACGCACATTCAGACCGACTTAGGCAAAAGAATGCCTGGAGAATCGAAGCAGAAAACTTTTGGTTTATTCGTCAATTGAAACGCATTCACATCTCGCGTTACTCCAGGCAGCTTCCCCGTTTTCGCTGTTGTTTTATCTGAAAGAGGCACCAACGGGACAGACGCAAGGTGTAAATCGTGGGTCACTCAATTGCACGTGCGACAAAGATGACAGGGCTCTGCAGAGCTGCAAATCGCCACTATATATAGCCGATTAAGACACTATACCAAAAGCCGCAAATGAGACGCACGCAGCTGGTGCATGCATAGCATTCATGCGCATGTGTACGCTTGCGTTTACGCTTTTCTCTTCGTTTGTCGCTGTGTAGAGCAGTTTTCCAATTATGCGAAGGCCACTTTGCGCATGTGTTGCTTTGTATAATTTTAATCTGGAGTTTGCATCTATTCATTGAGCGCGGTCGTGAGCACGGAGCTGAATTTATGTGTAGTCTGTTTATGCGAATGCACTTTCCAAACGAGCATACGCCAAGGCTCAACGGGCTTCTAGTTGGAAGTTCGGGTCCAAGCTTTAGGTTTTAAGGGTAGAATGACTCACTGACACCCTGAACGAGTTGATTGCCGGGTTTCCCGTGAAAGCTCGCCTGCGGCCATAACAGGCATTCAGATGCCCGAAAGCTCAAACTGTTCGAGAAATTAACAGAACAGACACAGGGAATCCCCACACAATTTCTTGATAAAAATCTAGTCCCCTGTGAAACAGGGGACTAGGTTTTTCTAGATCTGTGCGGCGCACGCTAACCCCGTCAATCCCAACCATCACACCCACTCCACGGCTGGAACAATGATGCATGTACGGTAGCACGGATGCAGCACCCCCAATTAATACCTTTACAATCATTCGCCTTAGGGACGTTCAAGGCTGGTTCCTGTGATGAATTGCGTCAGGCCTGCCCTTTCGGGCTAATAGTTTAGGACTGCTTGGTGGGGAATAAACATACGAAGTCTACGTGTTAGCCCCTCAGGGTATAAGACTTAGGGTGTACAGTTTACGGAGAAGGCGAGCGCCTTGAGCGCATTAAGAATTGAAGACTTGCCGGTGTTGGGAAGCCCGGCCAAAAGCAGCCAGCGGCCGATGCTGCTAAATTTGGGCTCCGGGGTCCCCAGCACCCATTCAGTAACCTTGTGCAAGCCCTTGCGCTGTTTTGCAGAGACTAGGACGGACTGCATAAAGACAAACAGGAAGGAGGAGCAGTGAGACGGGAGGCAAAACTGAAGAGCAGGAGAAGAACGTGCAAATACATACATGGACGCAGGCAGATGTGAGGGTGTGGAAAAAAAACCGCGAAACGAAAAAAAGTAGCAAGGAGTCCCAAGCACTCAGGCAACGAAACAAGCGCGTGGACGCATTTGACGTTTTCGGCGGAAAACGCAAATATTCATCGACCCGTTCACAAAAACCAGTGGATCTTCTGAAGAGTCGTTCCGAACAAGAACAAGCGGCTCTTCTGAATAAGATAAAGGGTATTAAGCAGCCACTCATCCAAAACACTCAGTAGCAGAACTGAACACAACAACCCACTAAAGTAAGCTTGGTTGCTGTAGCCACTTTGACCTTAACACTGTCATCCCCACACTTCATGCCATGAACCCTACGCCCGAAGCGTGAATTCTAGATTTAAGAGACAGTGCATCACCTCCAGGCCGGCTGCCTGGAGTAGTTCTTGCGCCTTCTGCAATGAAAAACAAGAGCACATTCTAGGAAGAACAATTAAAACCAGCGTATAAATGGACTATAAAACTGTTATATTATACGGCAAAATTAACCCTTAGCACACAATTTCTGCTTCCTAAGAGAGAAGCGTATGCTATGAGCCTGGGGCCAGAGCAACGCCCTCCAAACCAGCGCTCATTGACGGGCGTTTCGACCCTGAACCCTGAACCCTAAATCATTTGAGGCCCACTTTTGCATCTGTAGAGGAGACAAGGTCGCACTTGTTCAGAACAATTAGCCGCTTCAGATGCTTGGGAGGCTTTATGGCTTCAAGACACCCGCTCGAAGTGAGAGGGGCTCTCGCATCTCTAACCTGCAATAGCAGTGGCGCCAGAACTAATACGAGCAGCATAGTCAGAAAGCTCTGCATACGCGCTTCCACTTCCTTCCTCTCCTGTTAACAGTTCTTCGCATTCAAGATACAGCCACCCATGCGGGTTTGATAACAAAGCAAACGAAGGCAGAAGGTGCAGAGTAGCGACAAGACAAATGAACAGCGACCAAGACCCACCTCTACGAGGCAATCCACCTCTGCTGCCTTCTTCTGAAGCTCCACCACACCACGAGACATGTGAGGAGGAAAGTAGCACGCCTTAGGGGCTGCACGTCCGAACGCCATTCGGGCTTGAAAGTCAGGAAATTGGCAGTTGACGCCATTCCGTGATCCCCGTTGTCCCTCGGGGGCCCCTATGGAGAATGCCTCGAGATTATCCTTACAGGCGCCAAGTGAGGGATGCAATTTTCCATTCGTCGATGCACGTTTAGGGGCAGTCTTCGGCTGACCACGAAGTGCCAACAAGAAGTCACTCAAAAGGGGAGACCCTGAGGCCCCTAAGCCCCGGGCTTTCTGGGCAGCCCTGCCCCGCATCTAAATCTGACTGAAATTTCCAGAAGTCTTCTACAGGCTGTAGGAAGTGATGAACGTGGTGCTTTTTAGGCCCATGAGACCTTCGTCGGGGCCTGCTGTCAGCGTTGGTAGTGAGCAAGCGCAACCACGACCTGCAATGCGGAAGAAGGAAATAATTAGAAAACCAGCGAAGAATTGATGTTTTCTTGAACATCTGAAGAAGATGAAGGTCCTCTAGAGGCCGAAGTAGTGGAGCAAGCACAGGAGGGCCTAGTATCTGTTTTGAAACTTGGGCCCCATTATGTTAACAGGCTCCAACATCACAACACAACTCGAAAGAGCCCAAATAATTTGCAGAATATGCATTCAGGAGCCTAAAATGCTACCGAATTATGGGAAATTTGAGAGGGGTATCGAGGGCTTTAAAGATCTGCCGGCTGTCTGGCGTGTGGGGCCCCCGCATAAGGGCTTCCTTCACTACTCTGGACCGTCAGCCTTCTAGTTCGACTGAAGGTCTTTTTTGAATTTGAGTGGGAAACAATGATATTTGTTAGTGAGCGGCTAAGTTTCAGGACTCCGGGCTTGAAATTCCCTTAGCAGGCAGCTTTCGGCACGAGCAGTGCCTGAGCGTGCCTCACTCACGTTGGAACAGTAAGCCCGTTCATTTTCAGTCATTGCCTAGTACAGCAGGTCAAGATGGAGGCTTGGGGAGCCGACTGCGGGGCTGGAGCCTCCGTGTCTCTCCAAAACGTGGCAGAGGCATTCCAGGCGTACCTGAGCATGAGCCTAAATGAACGCCAGCTACTGGGGTATATGTACGCATCAGCCCCAGGTCGCCGCCACTTCCTCCGACAAGCAGCTGCTGCAAAATCCAGACAGCTGTGTGCCAAGTCTGTCGCCTCGCAACTCAGTTCTTTTGCCGCAGTATTGCACAAGACGCTGGGGTACACCGAGGAGAAGAGCCCCCATGGGCCCCAGAACAGCTGCCCGCAGGACGGCACTCAACCTCTGAGGTCCCATGAGGAAGTGGCTCATGCGTGGGTCTGCGCTGTAGAGTTCTGGCTGCAGCACGTGCAGCAGCTGCTGGCTTTTGACGCAGCAGCAGCAACAGCACTAAATGCAGCAGATGAAGGCCCCCCAGATATTACAGTTGTGTGTAGGGAGATGGAACAGCTTTCCAGCCCGCTAGCTGCTGTGGCAGCAGACTCAAAGGTGCAACCCGCAGATGTCGCTGTTGCTGTTTCTACTGCAGCGCAAGTTTAGTGACCCCAACCATGCGTTGCTACGCTTCGCATTTGCTGCCACTCGGCAGCTCTGTAGAGCAGCTCATATTTCTATCCTGTCCATATTTACTCATGTGCTCCTGTGGGTGGCTGTGGTTCTTGCGTGCTGCGCCACTTGTGCAGCTGCCGCTGCATACGAGGAAGGCTTCCGGCGAGGTGCTCTTGCTGATGGCGGTCGTGGCACTCAGTGTCTCTCATGGGACGTTTCCAGGGGGGGCGCTAGAGCCGACGAAGGCGCAAAACCAAGGCAATTCAACTAAGAGAAGGCAGATACTGCGGCGAGTTCTGCGGAAGGCTCTTCAGGGCATCTTGAGCGCTCCAGGAGACGGCACTGACGGGGCCTCAACTGCCATGAGGGTACTTTAAATTGCACTCAGAGCTCTTTCTGCTTTGGTTTCGATTGTGCACTGTTGGTATTTGTGTCGTCTCCATGCAGCTGTATTGCTGAAGCTTTATTATTACTGCAGCTTTGGCGGGTCCTGGTACTGCGACTGCTGTCCATGCTCAGGAGGAGGCTGTTGCGGCCGCGCATGCGGTGCTGCACTGGCGTGGGGTTTCTCGGGGTTCCTTACGGGCATCTGTGGGACCCCTTGCATTGTCTCTTATGGAAGTGGCTCAAAAGGGCGCCCTTATGAAATCCGACGTCACCGCTGCTGTGAGACCCTCAACCCCAAACCCTACGCCCGAAACCCAAACTTTCGTAACTGGTAATCCCTGGCTCGAGACATCCATAGAGTTTCATGAATGGAGATATGTCTCACTTCACGCGTCAGGATGCCCATTTACGTCTGCTGTGTTTGCAGATGGGTCGTTCACTATTGTGTCGTCTCACCTGGCTGTGGCGTCCCTCTTCAAGACACGCAGCTCAGGGGGATCCCGTGCAGCAAAAGCGGGGGCAGCAAACCCCATTCGGTGTCCCATGTCTGTTTTCAGAGGCCCTCAACAGTGCGCAACAAAGTGTCGTTGGCCTCTTGGGTGCCCACAATCCAGGTGACCACCGCGAGGAGGCCTCCAGCGGTCCTGAACGCTTTCTTCTACTCAGGTCTCTTCAGATTATCCGAGACTTGCTACTGTATGGTGAGCATGCGCCGCTGGCTGTGGCTGCTATGGCGGATGTGGTTGTTTTTGCTGCGGTGGCTGCTATTGCTTGTGCTTTTGTTGCTACAGCACCAGCAACACTACATAGCGTTACTCATGTTGCTCCTGCTTTCTTCCCTCCATAAAAACTGAAATGCATGGTATACTGCTGCCGTCAGCTGCTGTGTTGCTGGCACTGCAGGCGCTGGCCAAACCTTCCCATCACAGGGTGCTGTCTCGGCCGCCTTGCTTCAAGTTGAAGAAGAAGGAGGCCGGTTTTTTATCGTTAACGTTAATAGTTTGGGGGCAACGCTTCTTGCTGCCACGGCTAGGTGCTGCGAGGCATTTGTGTCTGGAGTCACTGCAGCAGCCGCAGCTGTGGGGGACTTTTCAGCACCGCAGCAGCAGGAGCAGGAACAGCAGCAGGAGCAGCAGCAGGACTCGGCATTGCCCACGACGCCGAAGGAGCAACCGCAGCACCAGCCGTTTCTCCTTCGAAGAGGCGGTAAGGGTAGTCAAAAAAAGTGGAGGAAGCAGCTGCAGCAAATGGAGCAGCACCAGCAACAACGCCAGCAGCAACAGAATGACCGGAACTGCCAGTCGGCTTCAGTACTGCAAAGCAGCAGCAGCGCAGAGAGGGAAGGTGCCCCTAGGTCCACTAGCAGTGATAGCGGTGGCATCAGCAAGAAGGGTGTCCCGAATGGCACCAGCAGAAAGCCAGAGAAGTGCGGAAAACGTAGCAGCAAGGCAGAAGCAGCAGGAGCAACAGCAAGCCTTGTGTTAAACCAGCTCGATGACCTACCTGAGACGGAGCTCTTTGCTACGAACGCCGCAACCCTAGAGGCAGCGCTGAATGCGGCAGGAGCCCTCGTGGAAGTGGCAGGCCCCGGAGGTGTCCTGTCGTGTCTTTCAGTTTTCACTGGACTGTTGCAAACTGTCCTCAAGTCAGTCATACATGTGTTCCTGCCTTCTTGCCGGCGTCCTGCTCAATTCGCTGAATCTGTTTTTGTCGTTATTTGTTATTTACTGGCCCTGCTTCTGTGATGTTTTTCCTTTTCGGCCCCGTCTTTTTTTCTGTGCTTTAGGGCACATGCCGGTGGTGTGGAAGTAGTGCGAGACCCTTTGCCATAATCCTTCTATGCAAATGCATGCATCACTTAAATTTTTTGCCGTTTTATCTTGCCTCTTCCTGCATTTTCAGCCTGCCATCTCCCCTTCATCACAGCATGTTCGCTGCTCGCTTTGGCTCCTGCCTTCTCTCCTTCATTCGCTGTCTCCTGCGGGGGATCCCTGCTGCATCACCCGCAGTTCATCGTCTCTGCTCCCTCCACGCAGTGGCAGTTTGTCGAAACCTGTTATCACGCACACACTGGAGGCATGCATGTCACGTGGCTAGGCATCTAGCCATTGCGGAGGACGGAGAATCTCTTGCCTTGCTGCATGAGCAGGGTCTTATGACCAAACCACACAGAAACAAGCAGACAAATGGCAGTAAGACGACATATCCAACCAACCAATATACCTTGCTGTATTTGCACATCTGTAAGAGCAGAAACACGAGCAACTGCAATCGTGAATGTAGTTGCAAACCCCCAAAATAGTGATTTGCGGCCTACGATTTCCACAGAGAGCTGTAGTGGGAGTCTTGGTTCTACGGCTGCCGATGAAGCCCTTTGGGGCCTACACGCTACGGAAAGCGAGGGGCTTTTGCTGCTAGCACATGCATGGCGGAGTACCTGCGGGCTTATTGAAGAGCTGCTTTATGCAGGGAGCCTCTCTGTCTTAGGGTTGTCTACGGTTCAGCTTGAGGCCTTTGCGGATGCTCTTGTCTTAGGAGTCCTCACGACGTAGGGCAAGGAAGCAACAGGCTTCGCATTGCTATCTTTTGTGTGCTGTCGTTGTCGTGTATCTTTGATATTGCGTCGCGCCGTGGCAGTGTTATCTCAGGTCCTTTGTGCTGCTTTCTTGTGTGCTTGCTAGCGGTGCGGGTAGTGCTCAGCGAGCTACGAGAAATTTCTGTGTGTTTTGCTGCTGACCTTGCATTTGATGCATATCCACGCACGCAGAATATGAGTGTTTGCCATGACTTATTTCGTTCTAATTTGCGTGTGTTGGGTGCTCCTAGAGGCCTCTCCTGTGGACCTGGGAAGGGAGAACCACATCACTTTGCACGCTTTGTTGTCTCGGACCCGTGTTCACTTATTTCGGCCCTCCATCTGCTTACTGCCTCCATCAGTAAGGACCCTTCGACTCACATTGAGTACACGGCACCATGCTCAGTATCATATTCAGAGGTATTTTGCGTCTGGGGGTGCCAGCACTGCGTGCATTTTGGTGCTCCATACTGTTCCAATGGAAAAGAAAACATCAAGGAAACAGGGCGACTGAAGGCGTTTGATTCACATTTTTAGCGTCCTCGGATCGGATAAGGCAGCCATAGGGTAGAAGGCATAGCCCATAACAGTAGCTCACGAGCGAATTTCGGATCTTCGCATACATATGTCGTACATATATCAGTTGCTGCTTGTTTTGCCTGTCTTCGTTGTGGACTCCGTAAGCAAAGGCCATCTCGGTCGAGGGGACTCTCGGCCAGAATAGTGCAGTGTGGCGGCAAGAAGCGTTTGCCTTCAGTGCGGTCTAAAGTTCAGCACTTGTATTATATTGTGAATTTCCCGTGCAGGAGACGTTCTGCGGTGTGTCTTCGTTGCTGCAGACGTATGTTTCCCTCCCCCCTCCACTCTGCGGGCCGCGAGCTCTCTGCTGCGGAGGTTGCAGGCGATTTGCTGCAGCGGACCCTTCGGCGCAGCACAGCCACTGGGATTTATGCAGTTTCAAGTGGATAACGAAAGTACCAGCCGAAGTATGGATGCGCTTCAACAGCAATCAACAGCCGCTTTGGGGACAGTCTCCCCAGGGGCTGTCGAGACGGCCCTGACGAATCTTGACTTTGCCATACGAAATGCAGCATGCGGTCAGACAAGGCGCCGCACATGGCTGTACTTGCCTCCCTCAGGCTAGCTATAGCTACAGTCTCTGATATGCCTATAGCTGAGGGGACAGGGCTCGGTTTCCTCTGTGTTACTGCCCTCATGAGCTTGTGCATGCATCTGTTCTTATTGGATGTGTAGGACGTGGTGCAGAAGGCGCGGCAGCACTGGGACAAGCTTCTGTGGAGGGCGGGGAAGGAGTGGCTTCGCGGTTTCTGCTTCGGCCAGAACAGCTGCGTACACACCATGACACCCTTACGGGGTCTAGCAGAGCGAATGCAGCCGTGTATGCTGCGTGCGAGTTGAATTTTTTGAGCCTAGCGTCACAAACGAGTTACCAGGAGGGCGCGTGCCCCCACCACAAACCAAAACCCAGTGACAATTCCCAGCCCCAAGAGGGCAGCTGCAGCTCCAAACCCGCGAGGCTACAGACTGTTAAGGCTCCAGCGTTGTCTCCGCTCCTTGAGGGGAGCAGCAGAGGAACTGACAGTGAGAACCGCCAATCGTTGGAGGCTCGGTCTGCCACTCCCAGCAAAGCCGAAGCGCATGCATTCCTGTCCACCACTGGAGCAGAACCGAGATATCATGCGGGACAGACAACGAATTCGACCAGAAATGTAGGCTCCCCCGCTCAAACGCAACTGTGTACCGCCTCTGGATCGGAGGTAGGTGATGGTACATATCCAGCCACAGTAGCGTCAACTGCAGCTGCTGCTACAGCAGCAGCTGCTGCAGAGGGAGCACTAGAAAAAGTCAGGCAGCATGCGAAAAGGCAGAGATGCGAATTCGCATCAGCGTCTAGCCAAAGTGGGACCCCTTCCTCAGGATGGGAGAATGCAGAGAAAGGTCACAAGTCTGACGACGAGGTGGTGATACTTGAAGGCGCTGCCTCTCCCTCTGTCTCTCGGCGTTCCAAGAAGGCAGTGCCAAGTGCTGGAGCTGTACTGGCGGAAGGTGGAGCCGTGGGCGCCAGCGGGCATCTTCTTTTCTCTCCGCAACAGTGCCCTCCCGCGCCACGCCAGCAACAGCAGTCGCGCACACAGCAGCAGCAGCTGCATCAAACGAAGGAGATGGCAGTTGAAGAAAGATCCGTAGAGCTTGCTGCCGAAGCACAGGCGAGAGGGCGCATACGCCAGTTGTTGCATTGTAGGTCTTTGGGATCCCCCTAACGCATAGATGGATGTGACATACTTCACGCCAAGCTGACCAGGAGTTCGACTCCAAGCCACACAAATTAACACCTTAGTTTCGTGGCCTTGTCCTGTGTTTTCTTCTCAAATATTACTAGCTCAGAGAGAGACACAATGTTCCACGTAATTCCTCAGCGAGCAGCTGAATGCTGTGTAGGCTGATGTTAAGGCTGCAGTTAAGGTCTCGTGCCCTGTTGTATGTGACACTGCGCGGTATTCTGCGTCACTGCGTACTGCAGCGGACTTCGAGCTCTCGGACTGAAGGGGCTGTCCCCTCCCCGCCCTGCTATCCTCCATAACGTTTCAGCGCTGCGGTGGAGAGCAGATGCGCTGCAGACAGTGCCATGTACGACAGTGCCTATCCAACAAATGCGCCAATAGTCATGCATACATTTGCATGCTAATTTGCACTTACATGCACTTCAGTCTGCCTACTTGCATGTTTCTATCCCTTTGGCATGATCGTTTGTCTCTTGACAAAGCGCTTCGAGTTTTGGAGCTCAAAGAACCAACGAGAAATCGTTATACAAAAGGAAAATACACTGCCATCGTTGTTACGAACAGCACAGCGCGCAAAGGTTGGAGTAGCAGGGCGCCGGGTGAAGACGAGTCTCACGCATCAATACCTGTATTTCTCCTTACTTGCTTCGACTTTGGGCCATGGATGAGCTGTTCGGGGCTTCGCACAATATATGGGGAAGCTCAACAAAGGAGACAGACGAAATAGACGGCAACCAAGTGCTTTATTCTGGAGCCTACCCTCCGATGCTGGTTCTGCTGCGTAAGAAGCACGTCAAGTGGCCACGCGATGCTTCGAAGCTCGGGCTTTAAGGTCCTATCACTATGCCGGGACAGTTGCTGCCCTCAGTCTGTGCGGAAGCCACTGTGCGCGTCGTCGTTGATCCGAGCAGCACAGGCACATTGTCGCTGTCTTCTCCCCACTTCACTGCCAATAAGCAATGAAAAACTGAAATTCACGCAGTGAGTTTATAGGGACTGAGCATAGGCGGAGCCATGGCTGGAGCGATGAGACCTGATGACAGGATATGCAGAAAGTGGCAATCTCGAAGTGACGTCACCGCGGGGAATTTGGAATAGCATCTGGTGCTTCCACTTCTACATCTTTTTCGCTGGGATACAAGGGCGTAAACAGCGGAAACCTTGGTGCGACTGCTTTTCAGTTCACGCTCGAATTACCCTGCCTGGCTCCTTAAAGCCCTGCCTATGAGGGGTCTGTCTTCGTCTTGGTCGCCAGACCTGTGAAAAGCAGTAACGACGCCTACAAATTAACGCTTTAAGCTTGCATTGTGTGCACATGTATTCTTGTGGAGGCGGGCTACCAAAATCAAGTGGCCAAGGTTATGCATATGCAAATAGACGAGCTCGGCAGCACGAGCATACACAGCTTAGCAGATTCCGTTCAAGCAACGCCTAGCTGAACATACGGTTGAACTTGTACTTGAAAGTGCTGCTATCCCATATTTGACTACTTCCTTATTGCGTATGATGTGGCTATAAAGCGAGCCAGGCGGGTAGACGTCTCACGTCGATAAAGATGAGCTCGTCTTGTGTCCCACGTCATTTTGCTTTTCCCTGAACGCCAGCCACCATTCCAATTGCTGTACTGCAGAAACCTATTCCCCGCTTCATTATCTTTCGAGGGGCTTCACACGCATCTGCTTATACACATGTGCATCCCTGCCAGCTCGGTGCAACGCGAAGAATCTGCCCTTGGTGGACAGCGCTATTCCCTTCTAGCCCAAACACGAGAACCCGGGTTTCCCTCTCCTCCTCGTGAGATGTGAGATGTGGAACAAGCACTCTAGTCATGAGGACGATAAGAATTTATACGTTTAGGCCATAGTAGCTCACCGTTGTGTGGCGCAAGCTCCCAAAGTGAGCGTAAAGATGGCAAAGAGGAGGGTCAGCAATGCACAGACTCCTAGAACGATCCAAAGAATGTTTAAATGCCCAATCTGGTCCGCTATGCTTCTCGAGTCTTCTAGAACGCCACTCTGTGTATGCAAAAACATTCACGGCGACAGGCAAGTGCACATCTCATTTGCGTACGAACGGGCCAAACACGTTAAGCGCGAACTTCGCTACACATTTTCAGTTGAAACAGTGCAGAAATTACAAGAGCATCAATATGAATGCACTGATACAGAAGGAAAGGTATCAATCGATTGCTTGGAGATGATCACTGAAGGGTGCTTTGCGCTCACACCCGACTCAAGGGAAAGAATCGTCGGCATTTCGCTACATTCCAAGTGGCCACCGTTTTCTATAGTCTGCAAACGAGTAGAAGGGCCACTTAAGGCAAAGTGAATCAGTCCTGAGTGCCACCTCGCGAACCAACTGGCGGCTCCCCCATAGGACAAACTGTTGCATTAGGGTAATCTGCCGAGATACTCCAGCTCCGTCTGGGAAACTCAACAGAAAAAGAATGGGAGAGAGAGAAAGCTGGGAAATTTAGCTATGCAAAGCACAGTATTGGCAGTGACGGCTGGCACCCTTATGCCCGTTGGAGCTCATGCAGTTGCATGCCTAAAAGTAAACTGAAAATCAACTTTAAAATTTCGGAGATTCACTGTTTGTTTTTCCACAATAGAATGCCGGCAAATAACCTTGTACGCAGCCGCCGCTCCTAGCAGCTGTTGTCAGCTGTCAAGCCGATGGTTGCCAGCAGAGAGCCTCGAAAACTGCCTATGCATTGGCAAGTAAATCTATAGCCAATGCAACCAGCAATATATTTCTTCATTAGCCAAAGGAAAAGAGGAAAAACCGAGAATAAAGGTGAACAAAACCGAAAACACGAAAAGCTAGGACCAGCTTCCCAGACGGAGTCGTCGATGTGGACCATACCAGTGCGTGCTGCATGCGGTGAGTGCTGCTGACCCACTGAGTTTTCTTGGCCAGTATAAATATTTAGTGTTGTTTATCTATGTTAAACTTATTTTTACGGACTCAACAACCTTCATTCTGTGTTTTGCTGGCGGGCTCACCGCAGCCATGCACAAGCGTACGCATCCTAGCCCACAGCTACACTTTTTAATGCTGCGCCACGATAGAGGCTTCGTTGCATTTATGATATGCAGCCTTCAAATAGAGGCGCAACCACTGCTGGTGAGATATGCCACGGAGCTACTTGACTTAGAAGCCAATGCGCTTCAGCACACTTCGCTCTTATAAGTAGCACAGTAGTGGATTTCGTCGGGATCTAAGTGGTGGACTCATTGAAAGTCTCCTCAATTGAAATATCACAAGAATGCCATGCTGATTTAACGTGTGCTTCAAGCCTGAAGAGGGCTATGCTGATTCAACGTGTAATTCAAGCCTCAAGAGGGCTGTGTGAAAATGACAAACTGAATTGAATTGAGCAAGCCAGTTCCTGGCAAGTAAGAGACTCCAGCTTCTGAGAAAGTGCGATTTTGATACTACAGCTATATATAAACTCCCCATGATTCTATACACATCTATATGGCGCAGGTCAAACGTAGGGAGAATGTATTCGCTGAAAAATGCGGGCCATAACGTCTCTAGTCAGTGGTGCTCCAGTATGATGCCGTAGAGGTGCATTACAGTCTGTGCGATCTGTTCCCACCAAAGCATGGTTGACAGTTGATATCTGTAGTGTGGATATTCACCGTGCTTAATTCCCCAACGCAGCAACAGAACGCCCTGTAGCGGCCTGCAGGTAGTGGGCACAAAACGCTTCCGGATTGTGGTTATTATGGAGAACGCCTTCAGCACCCCGCAACTGTTGCCTCCAGTTTGTGCACATGATACACTGTTCCATGGAGCAGTTTCTCCAGGGCATTGGCCTGCTAAAAATCTTTGGGCTACAGTTTAGTGCCGCATGTCCTCCCGTCATTGTTGCACTGTTGGCTCGCCTTGCCTGTGCCGTGCTTGTATGGTACTCGCAATAGAGCATGGGCTTGCACTCAAAGCCTGAAGCAGTGTTTTCCTAGCAATTATGGCGCACTTCAGACACTCTCAAGTCTTGCCATCCTATTTAACTGTTCCTTGTTTGTCGGGTTTGAGGGCAGATTAAGGCCTGACTTACGTACTGCCTTACTGCCTGATCTACCATACGCCCAGATTACTGGACCTTCCTAAACTCCATTGTCCTTCCCCAATCCCATATGCTTTTTGTTTGATGCGTTGATGCAGTCAGTAGAAACGAAAAATTTTCCTTTGAATATTGTCGACGTATTCCATGAAACGTGAGCTGTACTTTTCGTAATTGTCGCACCGCTGCCGCCGCCGAACAGTGCCGAAGACACTCGCTCTTGCCTGGCCAAGCTAGCTTCAAGCGAATCCACGTAGGAAACCCTAAATTAACCGCAAACTGTGCCCTTCTCCCGCTTCCTTCCGAATATTCTTCAGGAAAATCATGGTGTTCAGAAGCACATTCATAGTGAGCTAAGTGCAGCTTCGCTTCTGCTCGTCCCTCTCTTTCTGGCTACATAGGTTCATACCTATCAGCACTCACTGAAGAAGTCCTGTAAGCACTAAAATGATCCAAACGCCATCAGTTTGGGTTTCACTCCAGGAATATCTCTGTTTGTGTCCGATGCTTTTCTGTCGTTACGTGGGCCTGCTACGAGCCCCAAGCTCTGCCCGGAGCTCCGGGCCTCACTGGAGAGCAAACTGGGCCTGACCACTGGAGGACCACCCTCTTTTGCAGGATAAGTACTTCAAATTACTACGCTAGTCTATGCATTATAAATTATAAGAGTTTGAATACCGTTTCTGGGCAAAGTTGTACTGTTGCGCACTGCAACACTGACGCCTCAAAGTGTGGTTGTTGATGGTCAAAGCGTTGAATGCCCTAACACCTACCTCTGGAGACCTTACACGCAATATTATGACTGTATTACACCTGTTGGAAGAAAATTTATATTTTCTAGGTTGTGAAAGATTGCTCTCCGCCGTTTCAGGGACAATGACAGTGCCCGTCAGTCTTGCAGGAGCCGTAACTGCAGTTCAACCAACGCCACCATGTAATCTCATGCCTTAATTCTACAAAGTGTCACTGCATACATCGATAATGTAGGGAATTGTCGCTCTGCCTAGCCAGAATATGGACCAGCAGCACGGTTTCGGAGCGACGGTAACATAGGCAGCCACAGCCGGTGCAGCAGCGGCTGCCACTGCAAATGCACCATCGAAAGCCACTGCAGAGGTAGCACCTACGTAGTTCGCCACTTTGGGACGTGTCACCTTCGGGAATCACGGGACGTCTGCTTCAGTATTACGGTCAGACGTCGCGTCAACGTTTCATAGGAGAGAGCATGTGGAGCATTAGCATCAGTAACCGATGTTGCACATGAGTTTCGAAAATATGTGAAGCACCAGATGCCTCATTGGCGCTACACAGGAAAGCACATTTGGAGCAACACCAACAGAAACCGTTACAACAATTGCGTAACAACGATCTACTAAGCAGAAAGGGAAAAAAGGCAGAAAAATAAATTTCATTCCTCGCAAGAGTGCATCTGCGTGATAAAGAGGCCGGGAAGTAGTAGTTCCAGGCACACCAAATCCAAAAGCTGGCATACAAACTGGAATAAAGTACTTTAAACAGGTCTGAGCTATGAGTGCAAGATAATTCGTAGAAGCTAGGAGTTTTGAGAGTGGAACCTTCCCTAGCACCCTTTTGCAAATCCGGCAGTTGGGGACAGCAGCAAAGTAGGAACGGCACTTCGCGGTGATGCTTCGTTGTGCAAATCATGGGCATCGTGAACAGCCACCTCTATTTAATATACAAACAAAACGTCCGGGTTTCTAAATTCAAGTATTTGCATGTATTTTAGTTATTGCAGTAGTCTTGCAGGATATTATCACTTTACATTATATGGAGTGCAACGGGGGAAAACGCAAACGCCAAGCCGGGCAGGGACCTTCCCGTTAGCTTTGTGTACGCTGGAAGGCCTGGTAAGAGAACAGTGTAATATGCTGTCAGAGCGCATGGTTTTCTGTCCTTGTGTGGACTGCTTCGAGACTAAGGGCAATCTAACGTGCATGTCTCTTTGCGAGCAAAAGGTTAATCGATGCAATTGGCGCCGAGATGATTTCAGTGGAAGGGAAAATCCTTACATTTTCTTCATGGGGAAACAAAAGTGAGGTGAGGAAAACTCAAATCCCAGAGAGGTAGGTGAAAGTTTCTGAAATGAAAGAAAACGTCGCAGGACCTTCTGAAAAGCCAGGCTCGTCGAGTTTTACAGAAACAAAAGCGAGCAAGACCGTCATATTATAGAAGCAAGCTTGCTGTTTGTTTCAGAAATAAGTGACACGGCTGGGGGTAGCGTAATGCAAGGGGGCCAGCGTCTTGTGTGCGTGATCGCAAGAACATAATAATCCACACTCTGTTCTAACGCCGTTAAAATATTTATATTTCACCAGCAATACAAAGTTACCTTCTGCATGCTTACCGTACTCAACTTATCCCATACTTCTGTAGGTGCAAGCCGGTAGAATAGTGAGTAAAAGCAGTACTGCAAAACTCAGGCCTTAAGAAGTGCTAGCAGTGCTAGCACACGATCATGACGGTCATGGGTGAACTATAGCTCAGCTAAATACGGGGCAGAGAATGCAAATGGCAGAGTCATGGGCATGCTAATGGAAAGTATGGTGTGCTATACACCGATCTGAAGGCATGAAATGCTGTATGGCTTCTTGATGGAATAACGGTAGACGACAGCAAGCTGTACTGCAGAAATAAAGACGAGACTCGGAGAAATCACTGTTCCCTCATTTGATTGTAGCACCCAGGAAACCTCAAGTGCGTGATTTCCGTGTAGTCAGTGTTGTACCGTAATTCTTTCATGAAGCACATCACTGTTTCCTTTCCTGCGACTTCCCATACGGTTTAGCCACACCACTGGAGGGAAGTGGGGGAGCCATGATCGGTTTTCTGAGGATGCGCTTCCGTTGTGTTGTCTCGTTTTTGTCTACCGCCTTCCCTGACTGTTTTGCTTTCATTTGCTAGACAATTTAAGATTTCATGCCTCCACTTCGACTTGTGGTGCGAGACCTACACCGCAACAGGACCAAACTTACCTCATTGTGAGCTCTGTAGGCTTGCAGTCAGTTGGCTTCATTTTTAGGCATAATTTTGACTTCATAATTACTAGAAAAGCAATAGGGAGATAGATGGATCACAAAAAAAGCCTCGAATCCTATGCATTGTATCCCAAACCAGAAGTGCATCGAAAAAAATAAATCAGGAAAAGTTATAGAGACTCCCTCAGCTCAGAGAAGAAAAGGACCAGCACGATGCTCCCCAACAATTTGCAAAATTCCGGCTGTCTGTGCATTCGCATGCAACAACTGAGTTTCAACCCTTGACGAGTCCAGCTTCCTGTATTAGAGTATGATTATTATTGATCAAACCAAGTTACGCACGCAGTTTTCTAGAAACCCTCAAAGAGAAGGTTACAGCTATGCAAAGTTTCCTCTTCGTCTCAAACTTCGCACGTGACAAGAGTATTTGATTAGCCTGGAACCACAAATTTTTCATCCTCTTCATATGGGCACCTAAGAGAGGATGAGCATTGGTCTGAGTCAGAGGAAACCCATCAACTGTTGGAACTCGATTTCATCTTCAAGAGAAGACGTGATGTCTTCAGCACCGAAACTGTTTTTTGAGCTTTTAGCACTAGTTTTACCAATGTACATTCTCACTTGCGAGCAGAATCCTGCAATACAAGACTCAAAAAGAAGCAGCGTCCTTGCTAGCGCACACAGTGTCTGCCCCGATAATTTTCTATCGTTGCGCCGCAGCGTAATTCTTGGCGCAGAGCAGTGGCCAATATTAAACTTGATTGCTGATTTACAACGTTGAAAGAGATCCTTTTATTCTTGTTTGTTCGTACGCGCGTATCTAGGACAGAGTAGGGGCTTCGACTCGGCTGGAGGCCTCTGCGTGGCTTGTGTTGTTCTGGGGTGATTACCTCCGTTTACCTGCTTTTAGATGAGCATATTTTGGTCAATTCGTGGGTTTCTTTCATCTGGATTCTGCGCAGAGTATTCTAAACCTGTTTCCACTGTCGCTGCGGTAACCGAAGTATCGCCTTGCACCCCTCGTCTCGCCAAGTGGTAGAATCCAAAAAGAGGAAAAACTGTTATCACAGCACCACAATGCAGTTTGCATATTTGGCTCATCTCTTTCTGCTCTTGTTTTTTGCGGGTGCCTCTAGCCAGCCTGCGGTAACTGCTGCGGCGATCCCCTCGCATCCGTCACAGACCGCAACTCTCCTCCTTGATGTTCCTGAGACCAATGGAGAAGGACACTTCACTAGTGATCAAAAGGTTAATTCTCCGAAATCCGAAGGTGTCGATGCGAAAGAAGGGAGAGGGATCACTGTGCGCGCCCAAGGACACACTAGTGGCCCATATGAAGGAGATGCCGTTTTAACAAACCAAGTTGGTGTTGAGGGCCATGGTGTGCACGGTTTGGATAGAGTCTCGGGTGAAGTGATGAGTCATGACGCTTCTATGCCTATTTATGCTTCAAGTCCCGACAAAGTGAGGGGACTGCGAACGGCAGTGACGGCTCTGCTTTTTATTGGAGGCTATTTACTAGCCCATATCCTCGCCACTCCTGGAAAATCATTTTCCAATGTGCTAGAAGTGAAATCGTTGTTGACTTATGAGAATCGATATCTGGCCAGTGCTGCAGCCTCTGCTGGGATGCTTCTTTCCGGGCTCGGAGAGATTTTACAACATATGCTCTTTGGCAGGCCTCTACACGGACACCGCTCACGCCCACAGACGCACAGGCTAAAGAGGAGAAGAGGGCTGCCTCAAATGTTCGTGGCAACTATTTTATACGTTATGTGTATTGGGGCTGCTGTTGAGCTGGGCCCACTTGCCCCAGTCTCACTAGTGTACCTGCAGACTCTCAGCTTAGTTGCTGCGGGCCTGTTTTATTGGGGTGCGGCCCTTTACTTCGACCCCTTCGGCCTGAGCAGCAGTTAGAAGAAGAGAAGAAGAGTGTGGGGGACGCAGAGGAAACAGAAGGAGAATCATTTGTGTGTATATGCGTGTGTGTATGTGCGTGTGTGTGAGAGAGGGGCTAAAATACCTGTGCTGCGCTTCATGTTGCCGGGGACTTTGTACAGAACGTTTCCCGCATGTTATTGAGTCCCAATAAAAAGGCCTTTTTGGTTCATGCAAGCGTACGCCCATATGAGCATATATGTTGATACATATGTTTATATTTATGCATTGGGCGTACATGCTATTCGCCTGTATATTTTCAGGATGTGTATTGATGTTTCACGCATATTGGCATGCAATTCTTTTATGGGAAAGCGTTGAAAAATGGAGAGCAATCCGTGTGCACCCAACAAAGTTCGTAGTTTCAAGTTATTTATGCAAAGTGGACCAAGCCAATTAGAACCCGCGGGACCACAAATTGAAGAGATGATGCTCTTCAGAAGTTGTTTGTGTAAAGACACATCAAGTTTTTAGATCCTTCGTTTGGTGATGAATATCTGGTCACTAAATGAGACCGGTGAACACCATTAAACAGAAACGAAACGATTTTTAATAGGTAAAGGAAATTAAGGCCTCACGGCAAAAGTCCTGTGAGGGAGAGCACCAACTTTGTTTCAGAGTGCTGAACGTCTTTTCTTGTGGAACTGTTTTGCTTCCTCTAATGCCAAGCGCGTAGCTTTTTGTATTTGTGTAGCTGCTGTTGCTTATCCGGTTTTTGCCGGAGCTTCTTTGAGGAGTGGCTAGTTGCAGCACTTCAGGTATTTGCGGGAAGACCAAATTTACAGTTGTCTTCTTGACACAGAATAATGTGTACTACAAAGGAGGCTTTGATGCGGGCTCCAGCAGGGTAGATAGTAATTTTGTAGACTTCAGCAGCAGCTGCTCTCAGCCGCAGCAAGGCACACACAAGTGCGTTGACCGGCGAAGACTTTTCGCTGGTGGCGGCTCAGAGCAACACTCTTCCCGCAAGCCACAGGTGGCGCCAATGTGGTTACATGAAGCAACAGGAACTGCGCAACTGGCCGCCTCTGCGCTCGTGCATGTCACCTTGGAAGACCCATTCATTAGTGCGCATGCATACTCAGTAGCGTACGACCGAGGGGAACAGTGTAGAAGGGTTTTCACAAACAAAGAACAGCAGCTACAAGAAGTCACAGCCGGGCGGGAATGCAACGCAAAACTCTTGGTGAATTTAGTCAGACAAAATGTTAAGGTACACGCCGACAAACAGACAAAGTGTGATGCGCTAGATACAGTATCATAACGCTAGATAAGAGCCACACATCGAGAAGCAAAGCTACGAAGACCACAGCACTTTCCAAAGGCACGTCGTTCTCACGTGCGGGAGCGTCAACAGGGTGCTCTCCATGCTAATATTCCCAGTTTATCTGCAAGTTGCAGCGCCTGCCTCTTTTGCTTTTTGCATGACACTCCCGTCTTATGTAGTGACGACAAAATTTCCGCTGGTTGCACGTCAGAGAAACGACCTCTCTCTGATTTACCTATGCCACCCCTTCGGTATTGTGGGGGCCAGGATCTTGACAGCTTGCCTGGTGCCTAAAGTTCCAAAGAATTAATGGGAGTAAGAGCCGGGTACGCCCAGTTGAAGTAACGAGAGACCAGCCAAATCATGGTACAGAGGCGTATTCCTTGCGAGCAAACAGGAAGACTAACTGTCTTCATGTCATCAGACTGGATCGTTTCGCCTGGAGCTGCGATAAAACGCGGAAGCAAAAGGCGACAGTGAAAGCAACATGCTCACATTGTAATTTGAAGTAAACTCCGTCACATGAAGATTGTGTAGCCTCTCCACGGAGGCAAACCAAATGTGGCAGTGCAGTGTGTGGCAGTGCTGGCAAGACAAAAAGGAAGAGCTTGTGTTCGCCTTCTCCCTGCTAAGAAGCGCGGCGTCCTTCGGTTTCTCTCCGCTGTGGCCATCAATGGTGAACCGCCTTTTCAGTCACTAGGGGGAAATCACTTGTGCGAAAGAAAAGTGACAGACCTCTCAGGCCAACAGCATATGTTCCCGCAGTAGGTGAAGCCAGCTGTTGCAGCACCCCGTGTTCTAGTTTCTAACTACGCTCCTTTGAACTGTGCGTGACCGTGTTTGATAGCTCAAACGAACGCGTAGCAAGGAAATACTCTCAGCAACCAACTACGCTCATGAGCCTTTGTGGAAGACAGTATCAAATGCAGGTGCCACAGCAGCGGCGACTACAACTGTAGACAGTAAACGTCATAGCGGCAGCAGAGACAACAGCAAACTGCATCCGCGGAAACATTTGTAATCCTAACGGTACCACGTTTGTAATTCTAAAAGCATCATGTTAAAGGAGCCTTCGTCTGCATGGTCATGTCCACGAAAATAAAACATTAAAAAACTTGACGAAGATTTAACTGTCGCTGCTGGGTAAGATAATGACCTCTCTTTGGGGCCACTCAACACTTCTTGGATCTTGTGGGGCAGTAAAGCTCACTGTGTTCCAGCTCAGTGCACCACTACAAATGCGCAGCACTATACAACGGGGACATGCAAATAATACTTCAAATATAGCATCATGCACAGAAAACCACTACAAATGGGCCTCCCAATTTTGCACTATACAAAAGGAAGCATCGCACGTTATTTCAAATTCCTCACCCCACAACAGAACATACTGGAGCAAATAGAGACTTCGTCCCCTTCAGTCCTTTTGTGGACAGACAGACGCCCAAAGAAAGACGCTCAATAATCCATTAGGGACAGTGGGGCACAATGTCGATGGGGGAAGGACAAATAAGTGCAAACGCAAACATACGTTAGTGAAGGCATAAGGATCAAGCGATTAAAAGACAGACACCAAACACAGCAGCACAGAGAATACGGGGACACGCGAACGCATGGCCATATGAGAAAGCTGCCGTTGGGGAATTCACAGTAGAGCAATTGCCGCCTGAAGTAGTTGCGCATCAACATCGTGTGCTCCAGGTGGTGTCCGTCTCAACTTCTCCTGTGCGAGGCTCAAGGCTGACATTTTGTAGTTCCGCGCGTTGGCTCTGCCGTCTTCTTCATTATTTTTCATATCGCTGAAAAGCTCCCAGACCTGACTGTCTTTCCAGTTCGCTTCTAGTTCCTTTAAATACTGGATATCGTGGTGAGGAGCTTCTCTCATATCATTTACAGATTTGGAAAAAACGCGCAGAAAGTCACCTACTACCCCCAGGATTCCAAATTCGTCATACAATATTTGAGCCCTCTCTAACACGTCCTGTGAGCACCCGTAAGTGCTCAGGAACTCCTGCCACACTGCCGCCTCGGGATTAACAGACTTCGGCCCCACACTGGACCGAGCTAGCATATGGCCAACTGTTGTTTCGAAGTAATCTAGCATCTTGAAGGGGACCTCCCGGTCATCCAAAAACTGTATGACAGTACCGCCAAGAAAGCTAGCTAGTTTATTAGCCGCATTTTTGGCGACATATTTTTGCTGGTTTGTCTTCTCCCGCTCGTCTTCTAATGCTTCGGCAATCAGTGTAATCTCGTTAAGGCCGCCTACATAATTGCTGAGACGTTTTAAGAAAAACGAGAATTTTACAGGCGTTGAGTCCAAATCTTCAACGGATGCCGCTGCAGTATTCCGAGAGCCTGCAGTGCCAGAAGGCTCCAAGGCAGGATCCACACTTGCAGCTCCGGAAAAGGCTCGTCTTCGCTCCTCCAGATCCATAATACGAGTTGTAGCCGCTTCTAGCAGCGACAGCATGAGAGCTTCCCTTACCGTATGCACTGCTTGCTCGTGGGGCTCCGCATTCTCTCCTGGTGCCACTGAACGTACTAAGTCTACGAGGTGGTTGATGTATGACGCAATGTCCCTCTCTTGCGAGGTCCTGAGAGGCTCGTACGTGTACTGTTCAACAAAAGCACGCTCCACAGACGGACTTATACTTTCGACAAATTTATTAAAGGCCATCACCGGCGTCAACGGACTCTCCTGCAAGCCGAGATCTGGCTGGTTTCTCTCTCCTGCCTCTTCAACACCAGAATTTCCACCATCAGTATCAAGCATTGCATCATCTGCTCGGGAAACAACGTCAGGGACAACGGAGACCTCCACTGCAAGCTCTTCTCCCTTGGAAGATAAGTCCAAAGAAGACGCTTCCGAACTTTTTGCACCCCATAACGTTTCCCCAGTCCTAGCCTCTCCCCCATCGGTTGTACTGTGTTGAAAATAGTATTCAGGCGGTAGAGGGCTCTTCACTGAAGCCGGAGAAGACGTCTCCTGCTGCTGGGCATCAGACGGCTCCAGTTGCTCTTGAGCTGGCTCGGGCTCCTGTTCTTGTGGGCTCTGGAAATCTGGCGGTTGCTCCTCCGTCAACGACTGAAGCGACTCAGCATTAGCCTCGTTTTCACCAAGCTGCTGGCTTTCCTGTGGCTGCAGAGGATCAAGCTCTTTCTCGTGGTCCTGAACCTGCGAAGACTCAGGCTGCTGCTCGTCTTCCTCAGGCTGTCCTGGGTCCTGCTCTTGCAATGGTGCACTGATTTCCTCTTGCTCTTTAACCTCCTGAGCTTCCAAAGGCTCAAGATGTTGCTGGTAATCCTGGAACTGCTGAAGCTCTTGAGCTTGCAGGGGACGCTCCAGTTCGTCTGATGCACCGTTTTCGATAGAGAGGTCCCGGTTTGGCGTGTTCGCCCCTCCAAGAAATTTAGGCTCCTTGCGCCAGAATTTCCCCTTTAACCTCGGTGTGCCGCCAATCCATCCAGAAGACACGAGAAGAAACCCAGCGATGAAGCTTGCAAGGGCAGCCACAGCGAAAATTCGCCGAGATTTTCCGGGATGCCCATTTCCACGGTCAGCCGAGGGGCTCGAGCCGCTTCTCCACACGTGGCCATAATCTGACTCGGAATTCTTCTGCCTGGGAGCCTCATCAAAGTCTTTTCTTGGGGTTTGGGGCCTCGCCTCTGTCATTTTCGGGCTGTCCGACGTGGGCGCAGGGCCAGGGAGAGCACTCGGTCTGTAATGCTTTCCACTCATTGCATTTTAACTATATTGTTCAGACGTATGGGCAATGCATGGCGAGTTGGAGCTGTGTCCACTGTCACACGTCAAACTGCAGAACTTCAGTTGACAGACAGAAGCAACGACAGGCAAAGGTCTACTTCGAATTTACGTGGTAAGGGAGGCATGCATTGTAGCTGACTACAAAATGCAAAACCATTGTATATATGAGCTGATGGAAGATAACGAAGTTGATGTATGGACGCTCTTAAGTGTAAACATAGAGGCTGCTTCTGGGGGGGAGAGCGGCTCAATACGAGCGATGCTTGAGGACTACAGGGTATGTACACCGTGAATATTTTCGGATGCTTTTATGCAAACCATGTTTATTAAAAAATCAGGCATTTTGTTTCACTCAATTGTGTAAGCTTCCGGGATTTTTAGTCACTAAGCGCCTCCGTTCGTTTCCGTCTTGCTTCGAACAATACTGTGAGGCGGGCACTTGCTTCGCTCCCGACATATCATGAAACTGTATTTATAGACGATTAATTACTTGCTTCCGTCATTTATTGTAGTAAAAGCGTGTAAAGCTTGCACCCTCTTGCTCAAAACCTCAAGTGCAGAACTAAATTGCAGAGTATTTCGTGACTCAACCCTATGGCGCCCGACGTAGCTTTCGCTGAATACAAATATTTTGGGATAGTAAGCTCATACAAACGGCAATTTTAAGGGAAAGCTGCATGAATTTTTATCCCAATATGGGAAGCAACTGGGCGATAGTGGCATTTCTTCTTTTCATTGGAAAATATATCTCCTTCCGTAAATGTGGAGCAGCTTTCCCTGAAGTTGAAATTTGACTTGTAAATCACACGCAATACAAGCATTAAGGCAAGCATAAAGAATTCCTCAGGTAACTGCTTCTGCTTCATCTATGTGCTGCCCAAGGTCCTAGGGTAGCGGCTCAGAAATCCATGGGTAGACAACAGTGCAAGCTAGTGGTGCTCGAGGAAGGATTGCTTCGAGAAGGACACTGCAGAAAATGCACGGATTCAGGCGGTTTAGGGCGATAAGCTCGTACTCACGAGATTTTGCAGCGGTAGCTGGACGAATTGCCATAAGAAGAACGTAAACCAACAGGCCATTGGTATTACTGAACTTCACTATTATGGCATATAGTCCATTAGCGTTGCTCATTCCTATGCGTACCGCCTTCCGCAGTTAGAAAGCTTGTTTCAGTTTGGGCTTCGTCTAGTTTAGCCGAAAATGCCATGTGCGCACGCTTGATTGATCTACAGTGCACTCCTACTCGAAATTCTCCCTGTGCAGTTTCCTCGGTTTGTTTCCGCTCGAGATTTGGGTAATCTTTTGTAAGAAATTAAGTACTTCGGGAACATAATCGAGGCGTAAAATGTCACGACCACTTACCTGTGGCCTTCAAGGCACCGGTAAGTGGCCGTGGTACCTTGAGCTACTATTGGTTTCACATGAGATGCATACCATAAAGATTCCAGGCATCTAAAGAACAACTCTATGCACGTCCGTCGAATGTCCAGTGATAGGAGTGACCTAATTGCTGTTTGCACAACCGCCTCAGAGGACAATTCTTCGTCTAGACAGTCACCACGCTACAAATTACAGTTTGCACCTCAGGGCAGGTGATCTGCTTATTTTTTGGTGCACATCCATCATACTTCAAACTGCATATGCCACTCGCATCGCTCTGATGTGCGCAACAAATGACTGCTTAATGCTGAAATATTGTAAAGAGTCGTTTGCGTCAGGCTTTCACTGCATCAAAATCTATTAAGCGGTTGTGACGCCGCCAGCGGCGCCCAACACCCGTAAAATCCCAATTTTGCTCATTCGCTTCGGCTGTCTCTGTGGACTTTTCCCCTACTGCTTGTGCATCGCCAGTATTTGACGTTACACCCAGTTTGTCTGCGCCTCTGCTGCCCACAGGCTTCCTAACGTGCTGTTGTCTAAGAATGCGCAGCAGTTTTTGCTCCACGTGCTGTTCACTCTCAGAACCTTTTGGAGTATCTACAAGAGTTGAGGTGCCGCGTTCTTCACTCTGCACCAAACCAGTTGAAACCCTCCGTGACGTGCCCGCAAAATCAAGATGCAAAAGGCGTTCATTTGTTTCACGCTGCAGCATCCGCAGAGTCACGTGTGCCTTCAGCACAGACTGAAGTCCTCCGGGTCTCCAAGGAGCGAAGTACGCATCGTGCCACTTGTAGTACAATCTGAACAAATACAAGCCAACAGACGCAGGGTGACAGCTCATGAAGCTCAACAGACGTGTTTTCATATAAGCTGGTGAGAGGGTTTCACAGAGCGAATAAACTATCAAAAATGAAGCAGCGGGCCGTTCTGGGTGTGAAACGTGCAACTTTTGCGTGTCCCTACGTGTGCACTGTACATCCTCACTAAAATAGTATATCCTAACGAAATCTGGGAAGACCTCAAAGAATCAAGAAAACATGAAACTTAACGTATGCAAAACATCTGCGTACTTGCGCGTAGCCCGCCTAAAGAGAGAACGAGGGACGAGTAGCTGTTCTTTTGTTTCGTCATCGAAAGCTTCTAACTCAACCCCTGCGGACTTCAGAAATTCTGCTCTTTGTGCTCGAACTCTCCTGGAGCACACAACACCTGCGTATTCAAGGATTTGCTGTTTCCTGCTATCCCACCTCTCTTTACGGCGTTGTAGTTGCTGTCTAAATCTGAGATACACCTCGTCTATTTCGTCCCACGACGTCCCATAGACGCCTAAATGTTTCCACAATTGCTCAAGGCGAATTTTGTTTACACGCAACTGTAGTTCGTTGATGCGCGCGGAGTGATTTGAAACGTCCTCCACACCATCTGATGGGGCATGTCGAACACTAGTTGCATCTTTGTCCACTTTCTCAGCATGCTTGGACCCTGAAACAGCTTGAACGGGCCCGACAGCGTCAGTTGATGTGCAAGTAAAGGGCTGAAGCCTGTGGTTGTGCAAAAGCGGATTTGGCCAAAGAACATTGGGCTCAGGGTACTGCAACCACCTTTCACCTGGGTCTGTCTGTGAAACCGCCTCTGAACACCACCTAGAACGCTCAGAATACACATTATCGCGGATATGTGTTGAGTGGTTACTTCCAAGCAATAGATTCACAACCTCCTTGACTTGGGAAGCCTCCAACGTTTCGGGGTCCACCGAGAAGGGGAAGGGATTTGGATTAGTGAAAACGAACTCGTGGAGAGCTGGCGGGCAATCGCTGAGATCACCAGCAGATACTTCGTCCAACAAAAAACTAGACGGAGCCTCAGTTGGACCCTCAGTGTCATTAGGATGCGCTGATTCTTGACTTGCAGCGTGTGTGCTGGATGCTGGCTCCCGCTGCTCCTCCACTGACTCGGCTCCAGCCTCATCCGTCACTTTCTCCTGGGTAGAAAAAAGCCTCATCCCTACCCCAGTACAGGAGGTTTCAGAAACATAGAGTCCTCTATTGAGAAGAAAAGACACCAGGTTGCATGCGACGAATGGGCTCCTCGGACTGTGCAACCGTGCAAATGAATTGCACAGGGGTGGGATCAACTGCCTCCTTAGTGATCCAACACGAATAGGGAGGCCTCCTATTCGCGTGCCCATGCTTACTGTTGGGGCTCAAGATCAAAAGGTGCAGACAAAGCATGTAAATAAGGCTCCTGGGCTCCGACTGAAGTCAACGTGGAGTAAGGCACAAGAGACTCGAAACTCGCATGGATCATGTAGCTGCGGCAGCTACACAATTACTGAGTTACTTCAAAAGTTTATTGCCGGGAAAGTATGAACTTGTAAAGACTGCAGCCCTTGCGTGACAGAGCAACGACAAGATTGGCGCTCGATGCACAGCAACGCGGTGCGCTCGAGTGCAAGATCAATCCAGATACTCTTAATAACTCCCAGATTACTTAATGCCGTGCTCTGCATTGAGAGTTAAAGGCATTTTGTTGGTAGCGGCCAAAATGACTTCGGCTTCTTTGGATGAGCGCCCGTTATGTCACATGCATGCTGCGCGTGGAGTGAGGTTTCGCTAGTAATGAGAGGAAACCCTCCCTTGAACATGTCTCAATAAAGATTAATAATCTACAACGCAGGAATGCTTGGGGGCGCTGAGGAAGTCTCCAGTTATCGAGCTAGGTGACGAAGCCAGGCTGCACTGTAAGGTTCTACAACTTTTGCTACACTTAACTCTTACGTGTAGTAGTATGGGTTGTGCTGCTCATAGATATTTAATGTGGCGCTTGGCTTCGTAGTGAGGCTGTAGCATCGCCTAAACAGGAGTATGTACGAACCAAACTGTAGATGGGAGCGCAGAGCGGTCATGGCGACTGCCTGAAGGACCCCGTTGACAAATACCAGGAAGAGAGTTGTTAACTGCAATTCTATACAATAAATAATTTCTTTTCAATATTCCAGACCTTGCCACTAGCAGCGTCAGCAAGAATATGGGGATGGTGGGCAGCCGACGGCCACTTCACTGAGCAACTGACCAGAAAGGCGTTACAGGAAATGGTGATCGCCTAAACAAAAGAGCGTGAAACAGTGTAAACAAGGGGATTTGGTTAGCCCATTGAGCGCTCGGCCATCGACTTTAGCTAAGCGCTCACAAAAGGAATAGTCCCAAAGGCACTTTTCATCCAGTCTTTGGGCAGCAAGACATGGAAGGATTGCAAAAGCAGTTTTAGCCCTCACCAGGCGAAAAATACCTGAAGTGTTTTGCAGTGGCTGTCTCTTCGGCCCAGTGAAAACTTAGGTGGGAGGTCAATGGCACATGGAGAACCAAGACATATCCCAGGCAGAAAGCCAGCAACTAAACTTTGGGAGACCAGAACGCTTTCTACATTATTGTTTTTGTGCACGCAGCACAGAGACTCTTCTGATGTTAGTTTCGAGGAAAGGTTCCTTTCCTTGCGGTAACAGAGCTTGCGCGTCAAGAACAGCTGGTGTGCTGTCGCCGAATTCAAACCACTACGGGTAGGCCTTCAGTGATGTATTTGGGTTTCAATCCTCTCATATTAGGAAGGTTGACTTGAGGCTTAGTTTGGGTCCACGATTTTGCGAGACACCCCATAAAGCCAATGTTGCCAGCCCTACACTTCCACGCGACCAACCACCACATGTTCACGCACATTATGCACTAAAACAGTCTTAAGGTTTAGTATCCTAAGCTTTTCTCTACCCGCCGCCAGCTTGTAAAAGGCCTGTGCACGATAGTACTTGCTAGCATGACGCGGCCGAGACATCACCTACGAAGAACCCAAATTTATATTGAGCGCCGTAGGGCAGCACGGTGACAACCATGTCGGTGACTGCAGGTACTAAAAATCCACCCTTTCGGCGGGTCGAATCACCCAGGCACAGTGTCATGCCAACCACTACTATTTTCGATATCGTGACGTACGGACAGTGCCCCTGCGACTTTGCATTCATTACACGCACGCACTTCAGAGTAAGTAAACATACGGAAGCGCGTACTGTAGGAGCGCAGTGGGAGCAGTAGCAAAATGTGGCTACGCTACTTGAGTGGGCACGAAGCGGCAAATTGACAAGTACGGAAAATAAGTCTATGCTGGTCGCCCTTCCTCGTTACCCCACGCGACAGAGGTCGGCTGCCTTGGCTGCTCCAGCCTTCCATGCTGCATTTCATTCTAAAATGTGTGACAGGCGTTTCATGCCCGCTTACGCTCGTCGGCGCATTGCCTGTGCAATGCTTTCGAGCAGCTGTTGCCGCTCTGCCTGGACGCGGCGCTGCTCTTGCTGCCGCTCCTGCACACTAACGAACAAGGAATACTGCAGAGGCGTTTGTGGTAGCAACTCCAGTAGCCTGCAGAGCTCATCAGACACTCTGCCTGCCGGGTCTCTCGGCAAGTCATCCACAGCCGTTAGTGTACCTTTCTGGCGGCTAGGTCTGTCATCCTCATGAGCCGGCTCAGTGCGCCTTTCTACCTGGCGTTGCGTTTCTGCGGTCTCACGCATCCTCTGAACTGCAGAGGCATCCCAATGCGAGAGAAGGTCTGCTATTAGTACGTCATTAACGGCGATGCCACAGAGCAGTCGGCCCCATTTGCTGTGGGCCAGGCCCTGAAGAACATGGTCAGGGAGGCGGCACCTCATGGACTGCGGCAGGCGTAGGGTTGGGCTGCTCGGGTACCGCGAAAAGTGCTGCCCTATGAAATCGCCAGGGAGAGCAGCATTGGTCATTTGTGTCATTTGCTGATGTTGCAGCAGATCTCGCCACGCGTACTGTTGGAGTTCCTGCTGCAAGTGGTCGTCTTCTGCAATCAATGTATCTGTTCGGGCGAAGGTGTGCAGATGCCGCGAAATGCAGTAGGCAGGGATCCAAGGGGAAGCCAAAGGGCATTTCGGTGAAATCACATCAATTGCAGATGAGCCTCCAACTTGCTGAGTGAACAGCTGAGGGACCCCAGGATCGAAGTTCCTTGCGTTCCTCGGCAAGTTTTGGCGGCCACTATAGTGACGGCTTGGATTTTCTACTGAGGTTAAATCATTTGCAGAGCTACTCGTAGGAGCTTCTGAGCCAGAGCAGGACACCTTTGTGGGCTGGTGGCACGGTTCAAGCGCTTTGTGGTCCCCTACTGGTAGCAACAGCACCTCATGTGTCAGAAACAGGGCCTCCGCCAGCTCGTCCACGATGGCCTGCGGGATAGAGCAGGCATGCCTAACTGCATCACCACATTGATTTTCTGCTCGATAATTTCTGAGCTGTGACTTAAGCGCCTCCAGCAAGGCTTGGACACCGTCAGTATGCGGGTACAAAACCCCCGTATAGTCCCCTCCAGGCACTGGACACACTGGTTGATCTCCCACAGTACATGCATGGACATCACAGTGATGCTGCAGTACGACTTTGCAACAACACAGCACAGCTGGAGCCAGTGCAGGGTTTGATACTTTCCAGAATTCACTCTTGATCTCTCCTGTCCCGCCCGTAGACAATCCGCCGGGTGACTCATTCGCTTCCAAAGGAGGAGATGCATACGCTTCCTCAGGCCCTACAGCCGGCTTGTTAAGAACAGCGTCGTTTGCACGCCTTGTGGAGTTGAATACACTTTGTAGATGCGGTCTTCGTGCCACTTCCATAGCGGTTTTTAGAGCTTCTTGAGGGGAGCGAGCCACAGAGACACTCAGTGGCAAAGTGGTTCTTTGCATGTCTAAGATACCGGTTGTACAAGGCCTGCTAATTGTGAAGGGACGCAATAAGCTCAAGACCTGAGCATCTGTCAGCACTCCGTCACGCCACATCTGAACCGCCATCAGTACGTCATGCAGAAGAACACTGCCTTCGTCTCTTAATTGCAAGAGGCTTCTTCCAGGCGTCGCATAGCTCAAGGCTTCCACAGCCTCAACAGCGTAGCGGAAAATCGCACGGCTCCTCGATGTAGAGAAGGGTAGCGCGGAAATTTCCGTTACTGCTGTAAAGCCCGACTCCTCAGGTTCTGTCTCCAGCAACTCTCTGGCAGCTGATGCGCTGTCAAATCTTTGGTGTTTTTCGTCTTCTGGTAAGTAGCCGCCATTGGAAGAAACCTTGCCGTTAGGGTCCGAAGATAGGAGGGACTGGGAATGCTCCGAGCCTGCCAACGACAGCACATAGCTGTTTTGATCCGTTTCTCCCTCTGTAGTTGCTCGTTGCTCATCCTGGAGGTCCCTTGCTTTCCCTGACTCTGTGGGGTGACCCTCTGCGGTTCCGTTTAGGTACGCATCAAGATTTCGGCTAGCTAGAAGCACCTGAACGACAGGCTCAGGGTCGTAGGCCTCCGTGATAAACGCAGGCCTGTGAATGCCGAAGGCTCCCGAGTCACAGAAAGCAAACGAAGCAAGCCTTCGCGGCCAGAGTCCGCTGAATTTCATTGCCGCCAAGCCTAGCCTCAAAGCGCCCAAAAGCGCGCCAGCTACCTCTTCGCATGGCACCAAGTGGTTCTCAAAGGAAACTCGACGCAGCAGATGCAGCTGCTGGCTGCGCTGCAGCTTTAGCGCAGCACGGAATAGTAACTCCCGCTGCAAAGTCTGCTGCAGCTGCGCTTGTAGCAGCAATACCGAAATCCTTTGTGGCAAGACCCGCTTTTCGTTCAAATTTGCGTGCAGATGTTTTAGTAGAACATGTACGGCCCCATGACCGGATGGCTTATAAGTAGCTATGCTGCCTTTACCACTTGCGGTACTGCAGAGATATTCGCGGGAAAATCGATGAGTATGGAAGGACAGGAGGGCAGCCAGAGCCTCCGAGGGCTCACTAGCTTGCGAGAACTTGCCCAGCTCAACACCGAAAGCTCTAAACGTTTTCTGGTCCTCCTTCCTCTTGAACCGCTGCCGCCTTGCCAATTGTGAGTACAGGCGGCAGCGGTTCTGCAATTTCAGCCTTAGCACTGGGTCATTTAGTGTTAAGGGCCTGCAGGTGAGACGGCCGCTGGTAGTTAGCGCAGAAAGGACAACGAGGGATCCCGGTGATTTTTCGGACATACTTATAGCGTGGCTGATGGGGGCTAAGCAGTTCCTGCAGAATGTAGTTCTGCTACTAGTGCTCCAGGCTGCTGCCAACGCCAGTGCGTTACTGCTCCCGCATAGGCTGCACCGGACAGTTCGCGTTGGTTGTTGATGGCCTTCGTGAGCGAGTGCTTGCCGTGTCTCCCCCGTTACTGGCAACTCAAAAAGACACGCCCCTGCATACCCATGGAAAGTGGCGGTGGCCGCATGCTCATCTACAGTCACCTGCAACGGTCTCTGTTGGGTCCAGGGCGAACCAATAGGAGTCTTAGATGGGATAGAGCTGCAACGCTCCCGGTTTTCAAGACCCCAGCTGACACGGGGAAACATTGAAACTTCTGCCTGCAGTCGCATGCAGACCCACTGCACACCATCGGCTGGGTAAAGATGCACAAGTTGTGCCTGGGTTTGCCCACCTGCATTTGGATTATGTATGACAAGTGAACTCATTGCCTGTATTCACACTATCAGTGAGATACTCACTTGCCACGAAACCTCTACTACCTCTCTGTTTATGACTGTTGGAAGACAGCTCTGCTTTACGGCCTCTAGTGGCGAGGCTTCAAAATAAGGCCGTTTGCTGTGCAGGCGCGGATGGTCCTTCTGCCTGGTAGCTGGGACCCCCGAATCCCCGAAGTGGATGCTTTGGGAACGTTCCTCTCGGCTTGAAGTGCTAAAGGGCTCCATAGGATCGTGAGGGCAGAAAGCAGGGTGTACTCGAAGCGCGCTGCAGACCACGTCGTCGCTTTTCCAAGAAAACGCAGCAAGGAGGTCGTGAGTGCAGGAAGGGTCATGATGTGCCGCGCATGCTGCAGAAGTGAAGGCAACCTTGCGGGCATTATCACTAGATAGACGAGTAGCCCTCATGGGCTCCAGGTGTTCTGCTTGAGCCCACTTGTCGGTGCTGCTGTGCCACAGTAAACTGCGATATCTGGAACCCATCTGTAAAGAAAACAACGCAAGCCGAGTTTGCGGCTGCTCAGATTAGCCTGCCGTGAGCAGCTAGACTACTACTCGTGCAGTGCCTGACAGCTACTGCTTATGCTCTTGCACCTGGGGAAAAAACCTTAATACCACCTCTAGGGGTCTTCACAAGATGCCGCGAAATGCGGAGCTCACCTTGCGGACTGTGGGGAGGCCAACGACTGTGAGAGGCTCATGCATCGCCCTCACATCAAAGAGATAAATGGACTCTGTAGCATCGTGGACTGCGGCAAGGAGGAAGGGATGGACTGGGTGAGGAGCCAAAGCAGTGAATGTTGTGTGGTAGGTCGAATTGGCTGTACATGGCGCATACAGCGTCTCGGCAATGCACTGCAGAGTGCTACTGTGCGTCGGTGCATGCAGCGCGGGGAAAAGCCTTGTCATCCCCTTTGCCTGAATCCAGCCAACATTCCACAAAATCCAACTTCAGTGAAGCCTCGACTTCCGCACACTAGAAGACATAGATCCTAAATCTCAAAAAATGGCAGCCGCAGTGGTATCCTTGTCTTATTTCATCAGAACGCAATTAGCATCCAGTGCAACACCAACGGCAAGCGCGCCGTAGCAATATACAGAGTTGCAACAGAGGCAGCTGCATGTGATGACTCCAAAAATGGGAGATGCTTTTGAAGTGTGTAATGACGCTTTTAAAGCCAACCCTGAGGTCCAAAGCCCAGAGATTTTCGCTCCCCAAAAGAAGAGTTTGGCGTTGGTGGGGTAAATAACAGAGGGTCTGGAAGGCTTCCGCAGCTGGGTCAGCAAGAACAGCGCGGTGTCTGTATCGCATAGACGGCCGAGACGCCCGCTTGATGTTTCGAGTGACCACAGAGAGAGAAACGGGCGCGGGCACTTCCATCTACAGAATTCCAAATAGCACAGGCTCAACCAGCAAATATATTGGCACCAAAGCAACCAATATCAAGCAAATATTTAAGCTGAAACAGCAGGGGAAACTCTCAAAACAGAACAGCTGCCGCTGCATCCGTATGTCGCGACGTTCCTAAGCGCCTTCACGCAATCAATGATGAAACTCGGGTTTAGTTGGTGACGGAAAGGTACTCGCCTACTTGGATAGTCAGTGCTGACGTACTCGCGCCTCCTCGGCTTTCCAGAGACTCACGTACTGCGAGCTGTAGAGCAGTGCAGCTTCACCAACATCCGCAGGGCTCACGGCAATGTTGATTACTGTTGGATGGGCTGGAATTTGCTTGGGGACCCCAAAACGTAGGACTCCAGCTTCTTTGTCTTTGTGTCGAGCCCGACCTCCCTCCTGGCGTGGCACCCGGTAGCCATAAGGCGCGTCATGCAGCACTTCCACTTTCAGCTGCCGCCTTAAGCCTCCATCCTGAAGCCAACCAAGTATATCCGTCTCAGATTGGGTCCCCTGTACTCCTTGCTGCCTGCGCGCTGCTACTTTGAGCGCCTCCGTAGCTTCTGCGGGATCGAAGTCATCCTCGTCGTACCTTAGCCTCGCTACGTACAAACCCCTAGAGTTCCTGGCATAGACAAGCTTAATAAAAGGGTGCTTGTCATCTGTGCGCACCTCCAATACCCTCTCAGATACAACGGACTCTTTGGGCTTGATGGTGTCCACGAGGTCGGGAGCGTGACGGGCATCTCCGCGTGCGTATATATTTCGTGCTGATCCCACTTTATCCGCTTCGTCCCCCATGGGACACCAGCAGCAAAAGCAACAGCAACAGCTGCTGCTGCTGTTTTGCTTCTCGCAGCTAGCAGTGCCGTCACCACGCAGACGCTGGCCTTCCCCCCGAGTCCACTGAAATACGTTGGGATGCAACTCCGCAAGCCGACGGCCTTCAAGACCCAGCGAGCATCCAGCTACTTGCATAGACGTCTCCCATTCAGAAAGGCCAAAGCTGTCACTACTACACCCCTCTTCCAAGGACTGATCACTGCCGCTGCTGCTGCTTCGGCTGTTGCTGCTACTGCTGCTAATGCCTTGCCTCACTCTTTTTTTTCCTCTTTCGCGGCTCTCAGTGTCCGATCCACGTCCCCCTCTGTACTGTTGGCTCCTGATATTGCGGGGGAGCCCTCGCGTATAAACAACATCGCCCACTTTATGGGATATCGCTACCAACTCGAGCGCGCTGTGTGCTGCACCACATGGCAGCACAAGGACCGGAGTACGTCTTCCATGCTTAGCTACCTCTTGTAGTGCGCCGTACGGAACATATTCTTCAAGCACTGTAACACGCCTGCTTCTTGCTGCTGCTGCTGCAGCTGCTGCCTTTTTGCCATCGCCGCGCAGGCTGTAGGGGTCGGGGTCTGTGGGAAGCTTTCCACTGCAGCAGCAGCAACTTGGCTGCAGGCAAAGACAAAGAGGGTGATCCGATAGCAGCTGGTCAAAATAGCAAACTCCTACCGCGTTCACCACCTCCACCTCGAGCAGGGGATTGAATGTTTTCTTAGAAATGCGCCCAAGTGGGAGAGACCTATCGTGCAGCTTGAAGCCCCCCAAGTAACAAGTCAACAGAGAACTAGGCTCAGGGCTTCTGCCTCGATACACTATACTGCACCCGCTGGTGCTGCCGCAACCCAACAAGGAACCCGAACGAAATGAACGGTCCCAAAATGGGGTGTAGGTACACTCCGACGGGAGGCCATTGGGGCAAAGGTGAGACCCGTGTGGCAGCAACCTGACTGCTTCACCGTTCCACACCTTCGTTACCTCCGACATCAGATCTCATAGGGTATTTAGATGGTATGCAAGTTCATGGGGACGGAAATGGCTCGTCATCCACGAAGAAACACTGCAGGTGGCAACTGTCGAGCTCAAAAATTACAGTTCATATATCCACATACGGACAAGCCAAAACTGAAAAATACGGGCAAAAATAGTGGTTTCCCCCAACTACTATTTTGTTGGCGTGCAGGAGAGACCCCTGGACCTTACGTCTCAACGTGCTGAGTTTTCCTTGGCTCCATGTAACAGATCATGCACTGTAATGCTTTATGTAGACTAAATTTATGTAGTTCCCCATAAAGCAAGATCAGAGTGCATCTAAGTACAACCTGCATTAACGGGGGGCCTTCGTTGTTGGGGGGCCCTGAGAAGCCCCAAACTCCGCCTGTCTTATATCTGTGCCAGCGTCGTTGCTCCGGTTTGTTGGGACTAAAGACTGTTGTCTATGCATAAAATCATTCGGATGCAAGCAAGCTGAAGGGCTATAATGTTTGCCCCTGTGGCGCTAACGGCGCCTCAGTAGGAGTGGTCCGTGAAGCCCATTAAGGCAGCGATGTCTCGTTTTCATCTGCACTACATGCGCCATATATATACTTTCTCTTCAGCCCTAGAGATCCATAAGCTCCCCACGCGCCCCATTGTTTGGTATCCCTTGCAAATTCACCTGTGTGGAGAGAAAGGAACATGACACACTCAAAAAAGTGTCCAGGCAGCATCACGTGTATCCATGGGAAGAAGATATGTTGCGTCCGACAGAATGACAATGGGAAGCACAACAGTGGAGACGGAAGCAGCAAAAGCAAGCGAAACCTTCTTAACAGCAACAGCTGTAACCGTGGTTTCACAGAAAACACTGCCAGCTGTGATTGTGAGGCCAACCGTCATGCGAGGTCTCCACTTGAACGTCAATACAAACCAAAGAAAAAGCAACGTGCCTTTGACTGGAGCAAGGTGCAGCTGCAGCGGGTGCTGCTTAAAATTGCGTACAATGGAGAAGCATATGCTGTGAGCGAGCGGTAGCGAGTGCCGGCGTAACGCCAGTAGCTGCTGTTGTAGGTACTCAAAGATAAGCAGGTTGGAAAGGGACAGAAGCGGAATGACATATGATTTCTTTGCGCGACTTTGGCGTTACTGACTTTTGTCTGTCTGTTATTTCGGGTATTTCGCTGTGTTTATCTCCTTTGCCGCAGGGCCTGGCAGCGCAGGCCGAGGATTCAGGCATTCCCACAGTCGAAGACACCCTGTTTAGGTGTATGGAAAGGGCGTGTCTCATCCCCAACAGACACGCTTGGTGAGGTTCGTGCTGTGGTGACACCGGGCGGTCTTGGCGCTGGTCAGCGTGTTGCCACTTCTGTCCGCACTTGTGCGTTCCTGTTTACTGGTTGCATTTCTAGTACTCGCATGTGGCTGCACTTAAGAATCCTCACTAGGCTGAGGCAGACAAAGCCACGTTGTGGTGCGTGATTTTGCGAGAATGATAGCTCGAAGCCGCAGTTCGCTTGTTACTTACGGGGTGAAGCATGGCGGTGTTTGTTTTCATAAGTGCACACGAAGCTATTTAAGGGATCATTTTTTGCTGCGTTCTTCGCTGCCCTGACTCTTATTTTTCCAGTGAAGGATTTTTGGTCGTGTGCACTGTTTGCTGTCGACATTCGAGCCTGCATGAGCAGAAGCACCAGAACAGGAGGAGCTGAAAAATCATTTCGGCATTTCCTGAGTGTCAGCACACTAAAGGGACGCTGGGAACACTGTGTATGTACTCCCGTTACTGAGAAGCAGCTATCTTGAATCGTCACCTGTGCTGCAGCAACTTCTCGCGGTGCGGACGAACAGACAAGGGCGTGCATGCAGCGGGCAACTACGTTTCCCTTGACATGCGCGTTATGTGAGTGACCCTATCTCAAGCTTACATCACTACTCTAGATGGGAGATATACATACGAGGGATGCTTGCTCCCTCGTATGTATGGGGGGTGCCGTGTGCTTGTGTGTTGCGGGTGCAGACAAGGGGCAGATCAGCAAGACAGTGGTGGGCCATAGACAGCAAATGTGTGCAACTACGCAGGGCACGTAGGCTAGGCTGTTATCTTTATGTGGATTTACACGTGAGCAAAACAGCAAGTTGTGGAGGCTGGAGCTATGGAAAAACGTCAGTGACGGTTCTGGCTGGCTTGAGCCGCAGGTGGATGTACGGCATATATGCCTTTACTGAATCGACTTCTACCCCCAGATATCCGTGTCCTTGCTGCCACTCAGGTCCCTCCTACGTTCGATGCCAGGTAGGCTTCTGCTTACTTTCCTGGAGTCAGGGCCTTGCAGCACAGACTGCTAGATTTGTTGTTTGCCAACCTTCAAACTTGAAGCTGGTTAAACCTTGCTCTCACCGTACCAATCAGCTGCTCCTCTAAGGTAAAAGTAGCGGCCTTTGTTGTTGATTTCGCAGGTTTGACTGTCTATTTAGAGTGTATAAGTACTTCTTTAGCACCGTTGGATTGGATATCTCTAGGATGCGAGCCGCTGCCAAACAATTTGTGAGCGAGGATCACGCGTCGTTGCACCGTCGCTGCGTCTTGACTGCAGTGCAGTGCCACTGCAACACTGCATAATAGCTGTGGCGAACACTTATTTTTTCTGAGAGTTGCGTCTTTGTGGTTTCGCATATATCCTAACAGCACCGTCATGAGTATTAGAGCCAGCTGGTAAAAGTGGCGCAGCCAGAATTGAGTGCGTTCATGGCAGCATTGAGATGCACGTGCGTGTGTTTGACACTTTCTTGCAGCTAGGGATGCACAACTTTCTTCGTTTTTGCAAAGTTGACAAGAAGCAGGAGCGGAGTCTCTGGTCAGTCACTTTCGGGTCAGCTTAGTGCATTTCAAGGGTCTCTCCGAATGTATCGGTCTCCTGTCCAGAAAAGTGCTTCGTGAAATGAACGGGCAACATTCTTATGACTCACCTGCTCATTCTCTTTGAAACAGTCCTTGAGGATGCTTTTTGTATATCCTTCATCAGGCGTCGCGTTATTCGCTTCGATTTGGAGTTACAGGGAGATGGGTTCGGCGTAGCGACCATCGTAGGCGTGTCGTTTTTGTGGCACCAAGTATGGCTCTCCTATTTATTGGCTTACAGAATTGGCGCATAGCTGCCGTTCTGTTGCATATCCGTAGGGCAGCATAAAAGTTCTCAGCCATCCCCACACTGCTGCTTGCCCGAGACGAGACATTGCCACACTGATCGTGGGTCTGTTGCGCTGTAGGTCCGGTATATGATGGCAGCTTTGATGGAAGTGGGGCGTGGAGCGTGGCCTGCAGCATGTATCTCAACTCTTTTGAGGGAAGGCTTGGAGGTAGAAGCAGCAAAGATGGATGCTGCCGAGGAATCTGCATCCATGACTAGGACAGGAAGCACGGAAGTGGAAGAATTGAGACTAGCTAAGGAAAGTTGCTACACGGCGCTTCTCCCGGCGCCAGCAAGCAATCTCGTTCTCTACGATTGTTGTTTCGAAGGCCTTTACTTTTCTCGTGCCGGTGCAGTAAACCGCTTAATGCTAAAACAGGGTGGCACGGAAGCCTTGCATAGCCCAGCAAAGAAAGTGAGGGAGGCTGGCGCGGACCCACAAATTTCCATCGCTCATCCTGAGTCTGGTGGGAAACAGAACAGTGCTCTCGAAGATGAGGGCATACGTAACACGCAAACAGCCTGCAACACCAATTTGGAATTTGGCCCTCGCAGCACTGAAGAATCACGGACATTCCAGGTACTGTGCGTGGGCGTTGAACTCTAAGCTGCGACAGGACGGGGGATTGCGCAGTGGGGATCAGCGATGAATTCACGTTTCAGGCCTTACACTTGGTGAAATAGGGTGGTGCTTACTCTGCGACGTTGTTGTATTACTTAGGACGAGTATATGCGTTCCGCGCACCGCATGATGGTCCTTCGGTGTCTCTGTGAACACTCGTTCCCGCCATGGTGACACGGTGAAGCACTTTCTGGGAGTAGGGCATCGAGGCAGCGTTCCCATCACATTCTACCGCGAGCGGGCCTTCTTATTTGTTTTGTGCGGCTGTTGCACCACGGGTAGAAGACGATTAGGAGAGCACGCTGACGCAGCCCATGGAAGGACAACTGAATTCAAGTGAATTGCCATTTTTAGGTGAAGTACTGCAAGTGGTCAGCGCACACTATCTAGCGTAGGGTATATGATTCATGTTATTGCTTCCCTTGATATTTCTTGCTATGCTTCTTCCCAATGTTTCGAAAGTGCTATGATTTTACACTAAAGGGCGGCGGCTTTGTAGGTGTTATTTTATGGCGGTGACATATATCTGCCGCTGGCAGACTACACTGAAAAACATTAAACTGAAATACATATTTGCACACTATCGGTTTTGAAAGGGAAGGCACCTTTGCAAAGCAAAAGTTCGTCAGACGTAGACACGACCCTCAGCAAGTGGAGGGGTCGCAGTTGCAGCAGCTTCCCTCAACCAACCTCTTTGTAGTACTCAGTTACAGTAGCACTGGGCACGTAGAAGACCTTCGTGTTCGTGCTTTGTCAATCAAAATCATGGAGGGGCGCCGCTGAACTACACAAGTCTCGCTTGGTACACATTCTCGTTTCCGAGTAGTGTGGCTGCTTTTCCTAGGAAGTGGAACAAATATCTGCACTTAACAAAGCTCCCACCTAGCTCTTTATTCCTTGTTCCAGCTTCGGCGTAGACAGCCTCAGCCAAAGCACAGAACGTGCTGACTTTACGAGGGCTGCCACAAAGTCCCACAGCTCTATTTGTGTCAGCACTGCGGAGAGGGTGGAAACGCTTGAAAAGGAACAAATGCGGGTGACCTCTCTTCCTGGCGATTTTCCAAACGATGGAGCTGTTCTCGCCATCTGCCGCCCTTATTACTAAACAATTCTCAAGCTCCCCCAGCCGTGAAATGCCACAGTCCGTTGGAATCGTGGATTTATCATGCGGAGGCAAGCATAGACAAAATGCATCTGGCCATCGTCGGCTTTCGAGAATCTATTGAGTTATTTGTGTATCTTCGGGCAACATAGCCTGAGGTGGTTCTAGAGACGGTTGTTCTTGCGGCGCGTCTGCGGGCGGGTTTGTGCCTTGAGGTTCTAGAGGCTCCAGAGACTCCTGGAAGTCCTCTGACCCTTGAGTGCTTTCAGGATTTTCGAGCACTTGAGGTTCTTGATTCCCCGCGCTAAGGCCCTTAGTGTACTCCTCGAATTGAGTTTCGGCAGCACGCTGGCGTTTTTTCACATCTGCTTTATATCCTGCTCTGCTCTTCTTTCCGGGCTTTATGCTGGCGAATATTGCTTTCAGACGCTGAAGTGGAGCTAGTACTGGTAGCTGTCTCCGCTTGGCAGAACCTGGAAGCCAACAGCAAGAATATAGCAAGCCAGGAGGAAAAGTGATACGCACAGGCCAACTTCGGCAGTGTTTCAACCATTTTTGTTAGTTTCACCGGCAACCTTACGTGCGGCTGCTGACTACTAAAGGTCTTGCTTACCAGTAATGCTTGCAAGCATGATGTCTATCAGTATCTGATAGGGATTCATGAGTAGTGGGTGCTCTCTGTTGGTGACGGGCCGATTTAGAGTAGTTGTTCTGTAACTGGCCACCCATTTGGCACTTCTCTGTGCTTTTATACTAGGAAGGATTTCTTGCCAACTTCGTTTCTCCCGCACCCATTTAAGAAAGTCTGAGGTAAGGGTATCGACCATGCCGATTATTGGGAATTCCTGGGCAGTTTTAAAGGCCACATTTGCCACCACAGTATGATCAATGTTGCTGCTGAGTAGCTTTTCATACAGAGCCTTTGTTTCAGCTTCGTATGCTGAGTAACACCAGAGCAACAGGACACAGAGCCGCGAAAAATTCAACAGCGAGCACGTAGTACTGCTACACGGCTGAGTCACATGTGATGAAATTCGGATTCATTCCGTTTGCTGCCCTTGCGATACGCACCTGCGTCAATTGCTTTCATTACGTCGTGAATGTCGTTCTCGGAAACACTCCTAGCAACATCAGCAAACGAGTGAGACTCATTCATTTTGGTGTAGAAGCAATCATACCTGAAGAGCTCTTTGTCTAGCACTGTCAAGCTGCTAAATGTCTCATAATCTTCCAGTGCTTTCCCCATGCATTTTTTTTTCAACTGCGCTGCTTGGTTAACCAGTTCCATAAGCATGTGCGCAAGACCGTAGCGCTCTAATGGTGGCCTGTTTGCGTCGCTCATTAAATTTAAAGCTGCCTTCCTTGCGATAGTGTCCACGTTTATCTTTGAGCTTTGGCGCAAGCTGTATGCTAGGTCCGCAAGGTCGGTGACTGTGTAGACGTTGCTTAGTTTCATCATATCCTGGTACGTTATGGGAATATTCTGCTCTCTAGCAGCATCCACAAGGCTGCGCATTTTTTCAGGCAGCACATATCTGTACCAATCCATCAAGAACTGCGGGCCTGTAAACGCAAAAACAAGAACCTTGTAAATGAGGCTGTGCAACTAAGCAGTGGTAAAAGGCATGCATTGCATTCTCTGCACTAGCATCTCACCATCGAAAGCGAAGGCAACGAATCTGTGTTTTTTTTCGTTGTTCGTCCCTAAGAGTAAATCGGCTGCAAATGCCAGAGTGTCTGCAGGATTTCCTGGAGGAGAGACCTCCTCTAATGTGTACTGAAAGGATATCATTTTTGACTCAGAATCGTAAGATCTGAAGCTCAGTCCCCCCAGGCTCTCTCCTAGTTTGTCGACAGTGGCAATAAGGAGGAAGCGCAACAGGGGGCTAATGTATTTCGCCCTTGACTTCCGTTCGTCCATGTCAGCTCGTCTCTGTTGCAGGAAGCTCAGGTGCTCTGCAAGCGGCAGCCTGTCAATGTAGATTGTTTGCAGTAATTCGTCAATAGTGACTGTTTCCGCATCCGAAGCAATATAAGCTCGAAGTCTCAACAGGAGGAAACATAGCCCAAAAGCATCAGATGCAAGGAGTGCATCGTGAGGAAGGGATGTTGTCGATGTGAATGGACGTCTCAGAATGGAGCCAACTAAGGCTGAGCATCTTTCGAAGTCAGAAGGTCCGTCCTGCAGCGCGATACGAGAAAGGGTTGACGGGATGCTGACACGCTCGAAGAACGTGTTTCGGTGTGCCGTTGCTCTCTCACAGTGCTCCTGCGGCAAGCACGAGCAGCAAACTCACTGGGAGTCCATCCTGCTTTGCGAGCACGTCCTCAATACGCCTAATTGCATCCACGACCTTGACGGACTCAGCGGTGTTCACCCCCAGGCCTTTTGGCTCACACTGTGCTTTAACGACAAAAGCATTACGATTTCCAGAGTTCAGGTCTGAAGATGCGCAACGGGAAAAGCTCGAGCAGCTTTCGTGGACACAAGTGTTAGGAGTGACACTTGCACGCAGCAAATCGACACTGCAAAAGCAAGAGCTCGCTTCTTTGCTATCGTTGATGGGAATGGTATTGGTACACATCACATCGACGCGCCAACAGCACGAGCTCGAATCGTTGCTACCGTGGATTGGCGGCTATCAGTCAGGACGGGCGCCTTAAACACTTACTGAAACGCAGCATTTCAGCGTCCCTGGGAGTTTGAGGTGGAAGGTGTTTAATAATGTATGCCAAATCAAGACTCGAGTTGAGGAATGTGAGGGCCTCGGAAGTCAAGTAGCGTAGTTGGAGAGCTTTGTCCACAAATCTACCCGAAGCATCTTGCAGAGCCAGAAGACCCAAAGCCATGCCGATTCCAGAGCCGCCAGCTGTTTTGAGGACCCATCCTGCAGCGATTTTTACTGTAGCTTGTCCTAACGCCTTCGCGCGCTTCATAAGTTTTTCGTGCTCCTCTGCAGCTCACAAGGCACAGAGCTAGCCAGTTGATTTTACAGCAAATTCAAAAAGCACTGCTCGCCACATGGCTACTAAAGTGATGTTTTTGAATAAAGATGTCTCACAGCTCAGGTGCTCACCTCGTGCAGACGGGGTAAAAGAAGGTGTTGCTCGCACTTGTGTAACCGTGTTGTACATGCTTGGAGGACTATCCAGTATGCCCGTGACAGATTCCAGTGTCAGAAGCACCTTGCTAAATTCCTCCAGGTCTCCTACTTCGATGAATGTGTTTCGAGGGCTGTCAAGGTCTGGATACGTGGTCACTTCTGCGAATTTTAGTGCTCCCATAAAGTGAGGACCTTGAATGACCTTGGGAGAAATCCTGTGATCCAAAAATGCGTGAACAAGCGAACATACAAAGGTTCCTGTGCGAAACCTACAGCTGTGTAGTATGGCAGCGGGCAAAGTGGGAGCTGGATTATGCATAGAAGGAACGGAAATGTACCTCCAGCTTCGCAGCATTGACCTTCTGTTGCCGAAGAAGCGCCTCATGCGTGCCAAGCAGCTTCTCCACTCAAGATCGACTCTTTCCCTGACTATTTTTGGCAGGATATTAAAGTTGTCTTTGAACCTCGTCAGCATGTTCAGCAAGCCCTGCTTTTTTTTGGGCCTTGGAGGCCTGTGCCCTGACACAGACGGGTGCAGCTTCTTCATTAATCTGGCTAATTCAGTTTCGTCTTCATCTGTCCCCGGAAGGTCGTTTATTTGGTTGTAAAGAACCTCGTATTTATACTTTGCCGCAGTTTTCCCATACTTTTTGGCGGACTTGAGGAAATAGTCGAGATTCAAATAGGATCTCCACGTCACCTCACCCTTAAGCTCGGCGAGCTTGGTCACAAAAGCAGTGACGTACGTGATTATCTCTTCCTGAAGAACACGCAGAAACTAAGGCTTGCCATGATTAATGGGGAGACGTCCACGGAAGTTGAGGCGAATCGTGCCACCCGAGTAAAGCACAGGCGTCCGCGGCTAAGCTGACCTCCGAATCCCCAAGGTCCGCGAGGGAGCCGATTTTCATGAAACGGAAAACCGCACACTTGAGGACTCCTTCCTCAGTAGGTTGTTCCCACTGTGAAATGAAGCTGCATTCTGGGTAGAGGACCTTGAGCTGATCAGGGCTAGTTCTGAGTATGTTCATGATGTGGTTCACTTCTTTAAGGAAAAGGTGCATGGTTGCTGTCCTCCCAGTGCGATGTTTCTGAATCTTTTTGTAGGCAAAATGAACACTCCCCATCGCAATAAGAAGGGCTGCATCTGAAGCGTTCAAGCTATGCATTCGAACGATTGCCCTATTCAAAGCGCTCAGCACAATATCCTTCATGGCACCGAACGACTTGGGGAACGTGTACAGCTTTCCATCCAGCATCACGGTTGCTTCGGACTGGTCGTAGGCTTGAGTTGAGAGGACGTAAAGAATGTCAAAGAACATTTTTGGGGTCACGTTTTGCAGGAACTCAACTGGGCTGCTTTTCCAAAATATGGGGGCCCGTCGGTGAAGCAGCATCAATACGCCAGCCAGCTGTAAACAAACCGAAAGAAAACAGTGCTGAATGTGGCCTAAAAACAGTATTTGACTATACACTGCTTCTGCAGCGTGTTCCTTCTTTGCGCATATGGGCTAATGATTCTCACTGTCTCCGCAGCGATACGACCCCGCTTGTCTAGAAAGTGGGCTACGATCGTGTCCCTGATGGCTGATGGGTCATTCTGAATGTCTAGAAGCTCCCTTCGTTCGTCATTGTATTCAATGGAACCTTCCAGCTGTATTGCAGGCGTAATTTGGGCTTCTGCAAAGTTTTGGTGACGATGTCCTGAGGCTTCTCCACGTCGCTGGCCAGCAGCCACGAAGAATGACAGCGTCCCCTTATTGCTTTCCTTTACAGTAAAGGAACTATTGCAATCTAGAGGATCTGGCTTGGTGATGCCTGAGAGGCAGTGTTTGCACGCATCTGGTAAACGGAGGTAGGGTGCGTACAATTTGACTGGAGGAATACACTGCAGCCGTCTGCGCCTCTTGCAAACTTTGTGAGTCATCAGGGTTCTGTTAACTTACTTCTGCCATTCTTATCGCGTGCAGCAGTAACGAGATCTGCTCAGCGACACAGACAATCAATGCATCTGACAGTGAAGTATATATGTGCTAATTCGACCTACGCTTACTTATAGCAACCAGTAGTGAAGTTAACTTACTTCTCACGCTTGATTCATCGTCACCTGCAGGCAAGGCAAAAGGACCACAACAATGGGAAAATATTACAAATATTCATTGTATTAAACCAAAAACTAGTCACAATGAATGGCATGCGAAAGAGCTAAGCTTAATACCTTGTAGCTGTGGGCTCACCAGTGAACGTCAGCGTTCTGCCATTTTCGTCGTAGAGGATGACTTTTGCGGTTCCTTCTACGTATTCAAAACGCCTAAATGTTAGCTGTAACAAATCAAATACGATACCACAAGCTTTACATATAGAACGTTGCCAAGTACAGTTCACCAGGTGAGCATGTGAATCTACATTTCTGTCGTTGGGTGAAGTACCTTGTCAAGAGCAGCTCTGCGCAGGTGCGTTATGAATACAGTACTGGAACCTGAAAAAAAAATACGACGCGCAACTTGCATTCTAGTCTCGTCGCCACAGCCTCTGCGGAAGCATCAACGTGCCATTGGATACAGCTCCTACCTGCGTTTAAAGCAAGCTGAGCGAGTCTCGCATGATGTTTTAGCCTTTTGTCACTGGTGAACTGAGCCCAATGCTCGAATACCCGCGTGACGCCACCATGGGAATGAAATGCGATGTCGTTTTCTGGAGAGGATATCGGAAGGTTCAAAGACACCAGCGACTTGACAATAAACTCGTCTTCATCGATTTCGCTGGTAACCGTTGTCCCGCATAAGCGCTTCTCCTCCTCCGTTTTCTCTTCTAGAGGCGTCTGGCACTTGGCGATGAGCTCAAATATTTTTATACGTTCTTCATGCTTCTCAACCTTGGATAACAGAAGCTGGCTATTCAGAAAGCGCTTGTATATATCACCCAGGCCTTTTCGCATGCTGTCCGTCGCCTTGGTTAGAGAATGAAGTGCTGTGGCCTGAGCAGCTGCGCCCTCCCGTGTTTCTCCATTTGTGACCTGGAAGAGCGACAGCGCTCCGGCTGCAACAAGAAGACATTAACATACGGATTAACCATCATGTGGTAGGTTGCTGTCAGCTTTCGGGACCAACCCACTCACCTCGTATTCCGGACCAAGAAACTACAATTGTAGCTTACTTGCAGTAAATAGGCCATATGCTAGTTTTTCAGCTTCTGAAGCAAACTTTGTCGCTCGAAATAGCTTCCTAGGGAGATGAGAGTCTTCCGTCGCTGCTTGAGCAGCGCTTCTTCGGGCAGCATGGCGCGCCTCCGCTGCCACCACTTCATCGGCCGGGCTGTTGGCTCCTTCCGCACCGCCCAATGAGTCATTTATTTTTGTTTCCAGCATCGCTACCGAGGACTCGTAGAAGATCGAGAGAATGTCTGAAATGTACGTCTTGAAGTATTTGAAGTGGTACTGGAGGAGGCGCACCATCTGAAGAACTACGCGTTGAGTATACTCGGCTTGCTTTTCTTTGAAATTCTGCACGAATCGCCGGTTATTCGTGCAACTTCGCCGCAGTAATTCCACCTTTTGCGCAGTGGTAAGTGGCTCATCACCTCCTGAGGCTTCAGGATGTGCCTCAGAGAAAAATTCGAGTGCCTCATCAACAATACTTTCCAGATCTATGTCCTCAGTAGGGAGCTGAGCCGGTGGGGATTCTCGGGTTTGACTTGAGTGGTCAAATGCGCTGGATCTTAGGGCTTGACAAGCCTTCACATATGCATTCGCACTGCTTATGTATTTGCGAACTACGCGGTGAAACGAACGGCTGAATTCTGCAGCGCCAATGAACAGTCCCTCGGCAAGCGCCCACGAACCACCTCCACCTCCACCGGATAGGGCACTCTTGAGCTCGTCGGCCTCCTCCCACTGCTTTTCAACGTTGACAGCATGCATTTGGAACAAAATAGTCGTAAGGACGACTGCATCTCGTTTCAGGAGACGATCCATTAGTCCGCTGCCAATTGGGTCCCCTCTCATTGCTGAAAAATACGAATGGGAACACAATTCGCCCCATAAGAAGGCAGACACTTCTTCTGTGTATTTCATGAAGGCCTTTAGCGGTTTGCGTACCGATTGTCTTGGATTTGAATGCTTGATATGCTCTTGCTCCTCTTCTTGCCATTCGAAAAATAGGCTTGAGCGCGTTGGCAGCAGACTGAATGATTCGCGTTTTACAAATTACCCCAATAAGCAAGGCAAAAATGCCCTTAAAGTTGACCAAAGATTGTTGGAAGACCAGAAAGTATGACCGCACAAGCCCCTTCATAATGCTCCCAAGAATGCCGCCGGGATAGACTACGGTATAGGGCGCAATGGTGTTGACTCTATGAGCAAATGAAAAACAGCTACTCTTAACCTCACTGGAAAACAAACCGGACACTCCACCAATCGTGTCCTCAAATGCCTGAACAACAGTATTCTTTAACGTGACAATTGGGTGGTTCAGGAAACTTTCGGTCCAAGAGTACAGCGGGAGAGCTGCAAAACAAGACGCAATTAGACGATTTTTTACCTGTGAATAACTAGTGGCCAGTTGTGCACTGGTACTCTTTAGCCACGCCACGCTGCTGGTGAGGCCTTTTTTTCCCCTGGAATTCCAGCTTTTTGTGGTCGCCGGCAATAGTGTAGCACTCACTTTTTGATGCCATAATTAACTCCAGAGCAGATGTCCCTGCCTTTGCTTGCAGCAAAGCCTGCGTCAGTTCCTTCATGTGCTTCGCGTACTGGCGCCTCTCAGAGCCTAACAGTCTTGACCGCAGCGGGAATGCGCGCTCCAGTGACAGCTGCGCAAGAAGCTTTGCAGCGCTCTCTGGCTTTTCTGAATACACACACATTTCCGGCGAAGCATTTGCGCCCTTCAGAGGACAGATAAAGGGATTTTCGTTCCTTTCTGTCCCTTATTTTCTATTTCTGCCCCCCTTGCTGTCATATTTTGTCTCTTCGTGTTCCTATCTTTTCTTTTCATCTTGCAAGCATGCCACAAATGATTCTATTTGAGTAATGAGCGCGTACTGCGGTAGCGTAGCCTGGAGCCGTTCGCAATCTTTTCCAGCTGCTTCACCGTCCGCAGCTTTTGTTCCAAGCTCGCAATGGAGTATCGCAACCACGGATTAGTCAAGTGCAGAGTCCTGACGAAGCCTCGAGAATATATATACTTTGATGCTGTCATTACAGAGACACAAACGCCACAAAAATATGTAGGTGAACCTGCAGGCCTACATGTAGTCCTTGGAGACTACGACAGTCTAGACGTACCTCTTTTGAATGCGTGAACCAGCGCATGTGAGGATTGCATTATGAATTCTTGGTCTAGTAAGCCAACCCACATGGTCTTTTCTCCGCCTTGCACAAAGCTAGTCTCATTTGCTTCAAAGCCAGGTATCCTGTGTCCTGGAGCACAAGTTGTAGGCCTCTCAGACAAATAAATATACATGTACACGCATGCGTATTTACATATTGCTCCACAGACACGTCTATGCGAACAAGCATACTTAGGTATTCAGTACTTCTGCAGCATCACCCCGCCTCACCGTTCAAAGAAGAACCGTTGAGCGGTGGCAAAGAGTCCTGGGAAAAGTTGTGTGATGCGATGCTTTTCTCGACAGGGGTCGCCACAGCATTCATTAAAAGAGCGTAAAACAACATAAAGGCGCACGTGCGTTCTGGAAGCCGCACCCCCCAGAGCGGAGGTGATACCCCGGTGCTTGAAGCCATTGCCGTAATGCGTTTCCAAGACTGAGTTGAGAGACTGAGTCGAGTGCAAAGTGCAGAGACATATTTCCATGCAGTCTGTACAATGCACTTGACACCCCTATGGGGTTATGCGCCAGCAGATGCTCATCATTCCCCATCACTCGAATGCAAAGCCTTCATTAGAGAGCTAACGGCGAAGAAGCACCTCTCACTGAGTCAGCTCGTTGCGCTCACCTGTATCAGATGCCTAATGACGACAGTCTCCAGGTGCAGCTGGAGACGGTCCAGTGGTCACGGAGACAGTAGTGTTGGAACACCTCCAGTGACACCTTAGGTTGCAAGAGCTTCATAGGAAGATTCCTAAACAGGCGACGTCTTTTCGCCCATTAAAAAGCTCGAAAGCCCCTTGAAAAACTATGAGAGCATGTTTTCTCCCAAAATCTATTCGGTCTTGGTGCCAGGTTTGCGGAGACCCGAAGCGGAGACAGGCAGTGTAACCTGAGGCTCAACAGGAGGCCCTGTTCCACTGCAAAGTACACACAAGACACAGGCTCTTCTTGAGCTACTGAGTAGCATAGAAAGAAAATACAGTCAAATGGTGGACAATGAAAATGTTACTGGCCTTGCATCGCACCTGCTGAGGTTGAGGCGGCGTCTTGGTGGTCTGTTCTACTGCTGCCCAGCAGGACGAGGCAGTCGGCAGCACCGTAACAGCAGCCAGGGCTCCTGAGCCGATGAATTAGAGCCACAACAATTCGAAGACAAGTAATCTACGTAATTATGTGCAGGCAAAATTGTCTGAGTATCATGAGGTGGCCTCTCCCTGTGCTGGCCTTGGACAATGACGCGCCTTGGCCTGCCCAACAGACGAGGTCATTACCAGCTCCTTTGTCTTGTCTCCACCATATTTAGGTATTTTACACATTTTTTTATCATTAAAAAAATAATTTAGTTTTATATTTGGGTTTATGGAAAGGTTTGAAGGCGTGTTGTGCCTCAATTTTGATATGTTGTTTGACCTGAGGAACTGAGCCAGTCCGATCCGGCGCGTGCAGGCAGCTCTCGGCATGCCGTGCACAGCATTCCTCACACTGTGGAATTCAATATTTGGAAATTATAAATTATGCACCTCAGTACAAGCAGAGTACTCGAACTACCGGAGGTTGCACTTTTACTCTAGGGGGTCCCAAAGCAAATGCTGCCGGTTTGAGAAGGCGCCCACAAGCAGGGGACCAGAGGGACCTTTGGTCCCTTGCGTATTCAGTTTTGTTCCGTTAGAGTCCTACTACACAGGCGAAGCACCAAAAGGCGATGTCATTTTATAATGCGTTTGAAGAAGGATGGGTTATATAGCATTGAAATAATACATGCCTTAGGATTCACTCACTAGCATCTGAGGCTTCGCTGCATTTCAGCTTTGCCCTGCAATGACCCCTTGTTCAAATGAAAGACGTATCCGACTACTGCTCCTACAGTAAATCAGTAAAAAACTAGTAAGTGCCTTGTTTTTCAACTTCCATGGGAGCAAGGTATCTTCAGGCAGTGGAAGTGATTAGAGCGAACACGTGAAGCCTGCAGTGGGTCCTCTTGGACAAATGTGTGCATCTCTTTTGCACAAATTTTCGTACTTCTGGCTTGCATTTCAGGACGTATTTAAGTGTCTTCTCTTGGTTTCAGCATCAGCAGATGCAAAATCGACTGTGCGTCGAAGCATCCGCTGGCTTCGCGAGGCGGACATCTCCTCCCCCAGCCGAGCTCTTGGACCCCTATTCATCCCCAACTTTTGCCAGAATATTTTCATGTAGCTTAGACTTCAGCAGAGCTGCAAACTTGATGCAGTGCTGAAACTGTGACGGAGTGCTGATAGGGTTAAAATGGTGCAGGCCTCGCAGGGGAGGGCAACAAGCTACAAAGCGCTTAGAGCTCCAAATTTGAATGTCTGGTCAACAAAACATGCTCAAAATACAGCGCTTCGACCCCGTCGACTGTCTTAAAAAAATGAAATACTTGCTCATACACCGGAAAAAAGTAGCAGTGGCGTGAAACTTCTCCCTTTCAGCAGACATCTTAGAGAGGCACTGATCGAATGTCAGCAAGCTTTCCTGTACCTAACAGTGTGCGATAATTTCACCAACGTTTGAAGCATCTCCGTCACCAATGACTGTAAGTGGCCAGACGTGACCCCACAACAGGAACACTTATTTGACATTGCAGCCCGTACGATTCCGGCCATGGACTTCTGATTAGCCACGTAGGTCTTAGAGACTAGTGATTTGGGCTTAGCCTTCACACTTCTGTTCACGAAAATTGCTTACAGTAAAGTAAGAACGCCATTACTTGCCAATAAAACATTACTAATTGTACGCAGGTGAAAGAGATACTGTATTCTAGAATAGAAAGGTGCAACGGGAGAAATAAAATAAAAATGCTTTCGTTTTTTTTGTTAATACGCAAGTTGCACAACCCGTAGAGCACCAACAGCATCACAGCCGTCATAAGTGGGGGCCTAGTAAGCACAAGGAAATCGTAGCTACCGAGGACCATTTGCCTTCTAAAGGTTTTTCCAGGAGGCGAAATGCTCCTAGGCCCCAGACGCGTTAATCGTGGAAACAGCTGCAGTGACGTTGGAATCGTTCTAGCTGTGGGATGAAGAAGGGCATGCGCGTAAGCTGCCACATAGGCATTGCTGCACTTCCATTGGGTCTGCTAAGTCCCCATATGCGTACATTTTCCGCTGTGCCCTTTTTTTCTTGGTTCCCTGAGTAACAATGGCTGTGCTGCACTTAGATCAGACCTACCCAGGAAAAATTAAATTCATGAGAGAGCAACTGCTGGCTGCAAGCAACCAACTCAGTTGGGTATGCTTACCTATTATGAGTACACCTTTACACTCCAGGGGTCCTTTGACCCTACCAGTTCTCGGAGCTGCTGTTCGGCCCCCATTGTTTGCAAGCCTTTGTTGCCAGCGCAATACATGCTTTGCTTACGATTATTTTCACGATCACTAAATACACTTTAGTGTCTCCTCCTACTATTGGACTCCCGCACATGGTGCCAAAAAACGAAATAAAGCGTTTCATTGCAGAGGTGACGCAGGATTCGCTGAGCCGCGCGGTCAAGCGGCAACCGGCCAAGTTGGTATTAACAAATTTCAAGCAATGCTTAGAGTGTGCCGATATCTTCGCGCGATGCTTCAGTTGTCAAGAACTATCTCAAGCCGAGTAAAATCTCGGCTAAAATATACTAGTCATTCAATTCGTTCACAGCAGCTAGAGCTCCGACAGATTCCACGAGCTTGGCTAATTTTTGCTGCAGAAGGTCACTTTCCACTAGGCAACAAGCGCATTTTTCAAGGAAGACCTCAGCTGCAAGTTCATCTACATTTTCCCTTGCCTGTACAGTCGCACCACAGGGTTGCCTATTTGAACATAACTGCACTAAAAATAAGGTACCTCTAGGGCGTCAGTGCAGTCTCGCAAAAAGCAGCCAGTCACTGTCGAGATTTTGCGCTGTCAGTGTACCTCAGTTATCCACTTCATATGCTCCTCAACGGACTCCAAAGTCTCAACAGATCTCCTCGATTTTTCCGGCGTCTCAGAGTCGTGGGAGATCCTACAGATTGAAGCACACGTAGTCGTTGTTTACCAGGGGTGATCTATGTGGTCAGTTGAGGTAGGCAGCTGCAGAGTACTCACGTATCTTGAATGGCATGGCCTCCGTAGTGAATATCGTCATTATCGTTTCCTTGTGGCGGTGGAAGTGCCGTTTGTGGATTTAAACTGAGTTCCCTGTGTCCTTCACTCCCAGTTGCCTTGGTGGTGTCCCCCATCTTAAATAGCTGCAGGTGGTGGTGTGCCTTCAAAGCTTCTCCATATGTTTATCCAAAGTTGTGTGTCAAGAAGAATCCAGGCACACTCGGGTGCTGCAGTGTAGCGACACTCGCCCTAGAGCGTTGCGTGGCGTCCCATGTAGGCTTTACGGACAATGCAGGCCACAAGCAGTTGGCTTTGGCAGTACTCTTACTATTAAGGTGAAACCAAATACATACATGGCAGGCATTTCGAGAGGAGCTCACCTGTATTTGCGACCAATATGTATATTCGAACTAAGTAAGTATACAACCGCAGTGATGCCTTGAGCGGTGGTGGCTGTGCGACAGTGTTACTGTTCCTCTCCGGATCTTTTTAACCGAAATATCACACAGTTTTGTTCGTTTCTTTGTAAATTAGTATATGAGCCACAACAATAAAAGCACGTAAAGCAAGTGCTGCATTGCTGATAACGCGAGCTGACCGGTGTAATAGGCATGGCAGATGGCTACAGCATGTCGTTGCTGAATTCCTATATTGGACCTGCACGTTTAGTACATCTCTATGAACTGTAATACAATGCACACTATAAATTAAAAATAGATAACGTGCCATCAATTGTTGCTTTTTATCTCCCTCGGCTCACCAGCAAGTTGAGGCCAGTGGTCCCCACGTGGGTTTGGCCGTGCGCTGTTGAATGACTAGAATAGTAGTAGACGTCCCGCTGCGAGTATTATGTATAGATTGCTTTTTAATTGTAAATTTCTGAATCAAATGGCTCCTCCTACCCGCACAAATGGCATCCTCAGCAGCCCCAGTTACTCCGTCAGTGCACACAGCAGGGTGACTGGATGAGACCATCCTGAGCACTCAACTCATCGATTAGAGAAGGGTTGAGCGTGATGCATACATGCGTGGAGAAGCTTTTCTCCTTTTTCCTTCCACCATCACATTAAAGAGCCCTTTTGTGTTACTGGCGCTCTGCAGTGCTTGCATCCGCTTCCTTCGAGACGCACTGAGTCAACCAGCCGTGCCGGGTGGTGTTGTGCGGATTAGAACCTTTTCCAGGACTTTTTTTCACACTGTATTTTTTTCCAAGACTGACCACATATACAGTGTGTTTCTTCATCTCGGGCTCCTTCCCATCCAGAAGGCCCCTCTGTTGATCCCCCAGCGCTACTTGCTCTCCTCTTGGCTCGAGTGACACACTACCGTAGTTGTCACGAACTATCCGCACCTCAGAGTAATCCACACACTTGGCTGTTGCGCGGCTCAAAGGGCCTGGGGACTGTACAATGGGAGCACTGCTGAGCTGTAGCGCTTGGGAACCAGCGCAGTGCGTACCACGGGGAGCAATATCCCAAGCTTTGCAGAGCACGGAGCAACAAGTAGGCGCATAGGTGCATGATTCCAGAATCTTTGTCTTCCTGGGTTAACGCAGCTCCATCAACTAAGCTTCCTGTTAAAGTGGACTCGGCCGAGGCCCTCCTCTGAAAAGATAGCAGACAACCGATTACACTGTGCTTAAGGCGACGCCAAGCTTGCTAAACAGGTTTATGACGGTGCAAATGGAGGTATGGACAAGGAAATTCGCGTGTATCACACAGCCAACCAACCCGAGCGCGTCTCAGCCGCACTTGATTGATTTTTCGGTTGAATGCTTTCTGAAGCTTCATACATCTCCTCGAATGTGTAGCATGGAGCCCTGTCTACATGCTTTTGCTGTTGTGATGGTCTTCGTGCCCGCCGGACTTTTGGGTGCGTTTGCTAAGTTTGCGGGGTTCGTAGCGTTCTGCACATAAAAGGCATCTCGCGGCTAGTGGGAGCGTGCGTGCTGCTGCTTCTGTAGGTCATGTTTTACTGTGTGATTAGAAGTGAATCAACCCACCTGATTCCATGAGGAAAAGTTCGCCACCCACAGTGCTTTCTCAAAGTAAAGGCGCTGCGGGGTGGATTTTCGCGGACAGTGCGTAACAAGGAAGACGCACTTCACGCCGCCCAGGTGGGTAGCGTTCACTTCTAGCTTTATTTCCCTTTTGTAAATTGTGAAAAGATAAGCACAGGCGTTTTCATAAGGTGGGGTCGGAGTTTAGGCGGTGTGTCATGTCGTGTTACGGGAGTGTTTGCGGTTTCCAGGGGCAGAGATAATGAACAGGACAAGGAGAGAGGGCACATTATCAATGGCATGTATTTTGCGTATCTTGTGCTATGCTCCCGTGCGTGCTGTCGTTGCGAGGGTGGGCGGGGTTGATAGGGATGAGGCGGGAGGTGCCGCACACCTTCACCTTGACTGAAGCACTTTGTGTATGTTAGTTGCTAGCTCTACATTTCGAGTACATTAACGTTTTTATGATATTCTTTCATCTCGAGCTGAGCTCCAGACCTTTAGTTCCTGCGTTTGCTGGTGGACTGATCGGTTGGTGGCGTATCGATTGCATCGATCTCCAGTGGGTTGAAGCAAATGGGCACTGTTGTTGTGAAACCGAGTCACACATTCTTGATATTTAATCCCAACCTGTGAAATCTGATTTTCTTTTTTTTTAATGTGCAAATGGCGAAGAACACGTACGGGGTTGTTAAGTTCCGGTGCTGGAGTTGCAGAGTGAGCGAGGCGTGCGAGGCGTGCCTGCGACCGGGCGCGTGCTCGCGACTTACAGAGCTTGAATTTCCCATGTAGATGGAAGGAGAATGGTGTTTGTTATTCATTTGGAGCGCTTTTTATGGTGGTTTTTTGGTCTTTCCTTTTTAAATATCTGTGCTACACTGTCAGCATCGCGAGCAGCACATTGTAACACCCGAGGTGTCAAGAAACACTGGGGCTTATCGACACTGGCAGGCACACTTTGCACAACTTTGCGTTACGTTCAGAATAATGACTCATTGGCTTCTTAGGAGTGAGAACAAGACGTTCAGCGCAAAGACCGAGCTGTCCCTCGTCCCCATCACCGCACAACCCTGAGTGGCTGCGCCAGTATCTTGGCATTTTTTCGTTTCCATGACTTATCTATGTCTCCCTCTATTTTCCTGCATCCTTCGTCGCAACTGCCTATCCCGCTCACAGCTGCTCCTGTCGCTTCCAGCGGGCACCACTTATTACCAGGGTCGCCGGTGTCGCGCGCGTCATCCTGCTGAATTGAAGCTTCATACTCAGGTAGCACTGTTTCATTCATACTGCAGCGTATCAACAGCTTGCCAGTCTTGGGGGGGAGGAGTGTGGTGTTGAGCTGGCGGGCCTTGAGTCACAGGAGTGCCCTTCTCGTATTATTTTGAGCTATGGTCCACGGAGCTTCAGGAGGACTTGCGGAATTCGAGGATACCAAGATGTCCTTTATATCGAAAAGCCCGGAGCGACATGATGAACAACCCAGCCAGCAGCACCATCAGCAACTGAGGAGGCAGCAACAACAGGTAGACCACCAGGAGCAACAGCGAACAGAACGACAGCAGCGGCAGCAAAGGACACCGGAGCAGTTGCTTGTGCGTCTACCAGACCTACCCAGCAACGACTTATGCAGCTTTAACAATGCTGAGTCTGCACATTCAGCAGCAGGTGCTACACAAGCAGCAGCTGCACGCACAGCAGCTACGATGGCGAAAAATTCATTCGCCCCAGAGCCTCCATCCTACCATGAATATGCTTTCCGGCGGCGCTCGAGGGACTTCTTGCATTGCTCAGGGCTGGAAGCCCTCTGTAGTGTTTCCAATCATTTTTTTAGTGGAGAGCCCGCACCGCTGAAGGACCTCTCAATCCAGCGCCCTGCACCAGTAGCAGCAGTGGCAGTAGCGCCAGATGGCACATCGGGCTCGTTCCATGGCTCTGTGCTGCAGCGGCAGGGGTTTTGCTTCTCGCCTCACCAACACAGGAGCACACACGGCGGAGTTTACCTGCAGCACCTGCAGCAGCAGCGACCAAAGGAGCAGCATTTACAGCAACAGGAGCAGCATGTGCAGGAGCAGCAGGCGCAAGAGCAGGAAGTGCAGCGGCAGCAGTTGCAGCAGCAGCAACTGCAGCAGCAACGGAAGCAGCGACAACTGCAGCAGGTGCAACTGCAACAGCAGCGGCAAGCGCAAGGACAACAACTGCACGAGCAGCAGCTGCAAGAGCAAGAAGTGCAGCAGGGGCAATCATTGTACGGATTGAAACAGCAAAAGCTGCACACTCACTCGCCTGACCTTTTGTCGCATCGAGAGGAAGGCTTCCCGACCCACCGCTCACCTCAAGATGCAGCAGCTATTGCGGCTGCAGCCAATGCTGAAGAAACTTCATCTGTTGCAACAGCTGCAGTGCGGTCGTATTTGCAGGACGGTATGGGGCGAACCCGCGTTGACTTTAGAGAGCAGCAGCATCACTTGAATCCCTGCAGAGCGTTCCAGGATCCGCTTCTAGCCCTGCAGCAGCAGTACAAGCTGCAGCAGCACAAGTCACAACGGCAGCCTGTCCAAGAGCGACAGCGGCAGCACGAACAGCAAGTGCAGAAGCAGCAAAGGCACTGCCCGAGTGCTACTTGTAACCTACCTGTATCAGTCCCCACAGGTCGTAGAGCGGACAGCTGCTGCAATGTTTGCTGCGGCAATGGCAGCAGGAGCAGCTGCAGCAACGCCTTCAAGTGTGCGTCCTCTGGATTGCTGAGTACTAGCCCCGTGGCTCCTGTGCGGCTTGCCGTGGAGCAAGAGGCTTCAACCGGATGTACACACTGCCGCCGCAGCACAGATTTCCGAGAGCTCGATTCGGTAATCAGCAGGTTCCAATGCTGCTGCCATGGCAGCAGCCATGCCCCTCGCAAGTCGATTCAGCTGTTGACGGGCTCGACAACAGTGCATGACTACTACCGCCTAGGAGAGCTATTGTCTGTTTGCTCACTACTCAAGCCCCTGCAGCAGGGACAGCACAGACTGAAGCCGGGCCAGCGGAATGCATGCCAAGGGGTCTCTCCAGGAGACGGCAGCCGGCCGCTACTCTACCACGCTGTTACCGGAGACGAACGACGAGAAAAGAGAGTGCTCAAAGTTATCAAGAAGAAGCGAGGGGCGCTGCAGTCTGAAGCAGAGAAGTAGATCCGAACTGAAGAACACATAAGCTCTCAGTCCTGAATCCTCTGCCGTAGTCGTTTGTCCGCTTGTTCTTTAGCGGAGAGGGTGGCATACTTTATCAGTAGCACAGTGATTATACCACTATTGGGGCCTACTGCGCTTGTTCGATATCAACAGGTACGACATGGTGTTTACAGTCCTCAGTTCAGTTTTGGTGTTGCTTTTGCAGTTCCTGGCGACGCATGTGCACTCACTTGTTGAACTTGCCACCTCACCCTAACGTTTTGTCGTTCGAGGCAGTATTGGAGACTTCGGAGGCATTTGTTTTCGCGTCTGAGCAACTGGAGGGTGGAGAGCTCTTTGACTTCTTGTTGCGAGAAAAGACGGTGCACGAGGACGTGTGTCAGTTCATAATGGTGCAGATTCTCAGGGCATTGGATCATCTGCATAGACACAACCTGCTTCACAGGTACATCAAATTTCAATACGAGACTGCCCTTAAGGCTCGGGTAGTTCCACTGTCATAGCCAAGAGCTCTGTGTTGTTTCTTCGCCTTAGTCATGACATGAAGATGGAGCCATTGTGGTGCGTTTCCCTCTTCTTCCCGGTTGTATTTGAGCGCAGGGACGTCAAGCCCGAGAATCTCATGTTTCGCCGACGCGTACGCAGCAACGTTGCTTCTGCCGCTGCCACACGGCTGCAGCAACAAAATCATCAGCAGGGAGATCAACAGCAACTAGAGGTAGACGAAGAGGAAAAGAAACATCTGGAAGAGGTGGAGAGAGCAAGAACAGGCGTAGCGCAGAGGGTCAACCGCAGCTCAGAGCCTCCGCTATTGTCAATGGAGGAGCAGCACGAGCTGCTGCTCATAGACTTTGACACGTCCATGTTCATCGATGACCCTTCAGGAAATTCTAATGATGCCGTCACTCCGCATCGACGGCTGGTGGGTACATACGGCTACTTGGCACCTGAAGTGCTCAAGTCGGGCTGCTACACCCCTGCCTCGGACTTATGGAGTGTTGGAGTTATCCTGTATATCCTAATGACGGTGAGTTGGTCTTCTGTCAAAAGTGGATGGGGTGTGGAGAGTGTGGGACGGTGGCTTGACATGTGTTAACTGTGAATGAGAAAATGAAAAAGGCATGCTAAAGGGAAGAACACAGACAGCCGAAGAACTGTGCTTTCTAGTTGCAGCACAGCACATAATGCAAGTGATTTGGACAGTTTGATGAATGGGGCGTGGTAACATACGCATAGAGATAGCGCGGAGCGCACTGATTTGCTCAGGCAGGCAGTGAAGGAGAAAGCGCATACTGTAAGTAGGGGATAGAGGCAGGAAAAGTGATGAGTGTGGACACCCACTCTCGAAATTAGTGTCCGCTAGTTTCTGTTCTTCCATGTGTGATTTTCAGGGTTCCCCTCCCCTTCCGATGGAGTTCATGACGTCGGCACGTTCTGCTCTGGCTGTGGTGAAGCAGGTCTCCGAGCAACAAGGGGGCATTGACTTCGAAGCTGCCTCGCTTGTTGAGTTTCCCTCGGCGCAAGACTTGTGTCGCAGACTCCTGGAGATGGACCCAAGGAAACGTATTCAGACAGCAGCAGAGGCACTAGAGCACCCATGGTGAATTCGCTACAGCACACGTAAAGCTGCGGCAGCTCTGTATCTTAACTCTGTACCAGGAGCACCGGTAGCCGTTGCAGTAGCGGGCGAAGCTGTTTCACCAAGTATGGGTAGTTTGCGCCACTATCAGCTAGCCAACTGTATCGTCGAGGTGAATGTCCTGTAGTGCGTTGTAGCTGCTTTGTCTTGCGAGTGCTGGGGACTTACCGTCGGAGGGTCTTTGTTCGCCGCTTCCTTGCTATACTGTTCAGGCTCGATTCAGCGCGAAAGCGGTCCTTGCCTGGCTGCCGAGGTTTCTCGCCCCCAGTGGACTCTCACAGACTTGCAGACACACACAAGGAGTCCAACTGGGCTCCGTCTCGACGCTGCCAGCACCAGACAGCCATCGACGTTGCTCTAGTTGACCCGGAGATGACCGCTGAGCCTCCAAATCGTGCGTCCATTGGTACTGGCGATTCACTTTCGTCCATTCCTTTCGAGGTTGCGGACGACACGCTCAACACAGATGGTTACAACAGGAATGTTGACCTTCCTGGGGAGAACCAAGCACAGTTCGATGGTGAAGGGCCCATGGCGCTGCCAGCTTTTACACAAGAGGGAACGGGATCAACGGAGGAGGCAGTAGCATACTGTGCAAGAGCAACAGTGAGAGGAGCGGGCGAATCGTTGGCCGACACACCACTGTTTCCTCGTCTCCCCCTCATAGATAGCGCTGCTACGTACGACCGAAAGGCATCTGGAAGAATCAGTAGCAACAGCAGCACCAGCAGCACCGGCAACAGTGGTAGCAGCATCAAGAGCAGCAGCAGCGTCTCCCTCGGGAGTGCACCCGTAGCCTTGCTTCCCGTGGTAGCTGCAGAACATCAGAGCTCTGCATCAAAATCCTGGAGCGAGTGCAGTATCGACTCGGGACAGACATGGTGTGGGAAGAGCACTTTCCAGCCACTTCATGCGACTGATGCGTACCTTTTGAATCCCCGCAAGAGCAGTGACTGGAGCTGCGCGACAACTGTAGGGAGAACAGCAGGAGAATACAGTAGCAGTAGCAGCAGCAGCAGTTTGGGTGGCAGCTTCAGCAGCTCAAGCTCTCTCTGCTGCACCCCCGAATCTCAGTCTCCCATCACACGAGGACCCCCGTACCTGACGGAAGTTTGCAGCAGCACGACTATGTTGCCTTCTTGTCCTGCTATGGCGTCTCGCGGCACCTCAGGTAAAGCTGAGGTTCCATCTTTCGCTTCAGGGCTGCTTGTCGAAGACAGCTTCCCTTCTTCAATCGGCACTAGCAGCAGCGGCACCCATAATTGCCGAAACAGCCACAGTGACAGCCAAAGCCACAGTCAGAGCACAAGCTACTACGCCGGGGGTCCAGAAGAAGTAGATGCTGCTCAGGAGGATGAGTGGTGTGGTCTTGCGCTACCCCTACACCAAAGGGATAACACTCCGTTGCAGCGCCCCTTACCAGTGGCGCCAGAAAGTATGCTGTACGGAAACGAGGCTCTTGGACCGACGCAGCTGGAGCAGCAACAGCAGCAGCAAACGACGATGCTGCAGATGCAGCAAATGTGGCACATGCAGGGACAACAGCATTTACGAAATAGACGGCGGGCTGCAAATGGACTTGTATGGCAAGACGATCAAATTGCACAGGAAGATGGGAGTGTCATGAATCAGAGCAGCTTTGCCGAAGACTGCACCCAGTACAGTGGCATACCAGCTGCAGGGGCAGCAGTCGCAGCAGTAGGAGATCAGTTGAGGCTGTCGTTGGTGACCAGCAACCCTGAGTTTTTTTCAGCAGAGGCGGCGTCGAGGTTTGGCAGTTTTTCCAGGTCAAAGTGGAACCACGTTTTGGATGATCCTGCAGTAACAACATCAAGACCAACAGCACAGGCACCAACGGACAAGACGCCATGCAACTGGCATGGAACGTGCGGCTCTGTGGGGAGCTACCTCTCCTTGGAGGAGTTCTCTAGTGACTGCTGGCAGTATAAGCAGCAGCAGCAGCTGCAGGAACAGTGGCACTACCAGCAAGAACTTCACTCAATGCCTTCGGTGCAGGCGATATCGTCATCGAGCAGGCCGCAGCCCCTCGCGTCGTGCAACCGTCTGAATATGGAAGACGCGGAGGCCAGCCAGAACAGACCTTCATTAATCAGGTCCCATGCTGCAGAAACAGGGGCGAGGCAAGGATTCACAACAAGTACCCACTCTCAATGCTCATCGAGGCGAATGCGAGATGCGTGACGTATAATGGCTTGGCGGCAGTCTCTGGTGACATGTAATGTTGTTGACGGCCTCTCTGCTAGCAGAGTAGTGAGCTATGGGGCAAAACCCCTACTGACTAGGCACGTCAGAGGCTTTCGAGTTAGACATGTAGGCAAGTCAGAGGCTTTCGAGTTAGACATGTAGGGGGCGCGCGGACGCAGTGGAAAAGTCCCTCAGCAACCCCGTGTAATACCGCGGCATTGTGTAGTGCGGAGGCAGTGACCTCTTAAGAAAACAGGACGAGTAGGTACCGAAAACGCAGCGAAAGTCATAAATCGGCCGTTTGCTTTGTCGCGGCATTGTGCAGTACTGCGGCAGCACCGCCGCCAGCATGTCCTTGAAGCGGTGTGACTGCTGCTATGCTGTAGCAAGTGGAGCCTCTTTGTTTCTTGAGGTGACAGCGAGAATATATGTTTATTTTACTCTACCAAAATTTCCCAGCAGTATGCATCTAACGCAGTCATGCTACTGCAGTGCTGTGAAGAATAAATCCTCTTGGTTTCTTAGGTAGACAGTCTCTGCGGTTGTTCATCATTGGGTACCTGTAGAGGTTCGAAGCTGTTGAATGTGTCTGATAGCCGCTCGCGCCGCTACTAAGGAGGTGCTACGCGTAGTTGTAGCTTTTCTGAACTAGTGGTTATGATGGAAGTCCGCTGTCTCTTCTGTTCAAAAGAGTAGGTTGGGAGGCGCTGGCGCAGCGTCTAGTGGGGTTGTTTCGGGCGGAAATTGGGCCGTCGCCGGAATGGTTTCGCCCTTCGTACCGGCTAGTTTCCGAAGTAGTGTGAACAGAGTGACAAGTAAACTAGAGGTCAGTGAGACTGTAGTCTACTCCATGGCAGCTTGGAAGGTAGGCTGTGTAGCCAGATGGAGTACACCCATGACGTAATTGAGCACATGTTTCCGTGGAGCATTGGAGCATTTTTGCGCCCAAACGCAATGTAAGTCATACCGTAAAGGTAGGCACTTTACTGGCCGTGTTGCAGTAGCTCGGAAGCTACTTGGACCAACTTGTATTGGGTACGTTGCCTGTATCACTGTTGAGCAACGCTCACTCAGTGCACTAGTGCAGGCGTTAAGCATATTTCGCACGAACCTAGAGACGTCACATGCATACAGTCTTTTCGCATAGGTACTGTGGTGCCTTCAGATAGCAAGGCCGGTATAAGACCCAGCAACCACCAGGAACAGCGCTTGGGGAAGAGTGCCTCTGTGGTTGGGCCCGTCTCGTAGCTGAGAGATGACACTCATGAGTCAGTAAAGGAGACATTTCGACTCGGGATATGCTTACATTTTGCATTGGAGACACCGCAACTGCTGGTTTCCCAGCCAGCTGAAGCATCACCTGAGCAGCACGCATCTTCGTGGAAGAGCGGAATTATGCCTTGAACTTATACCTAGCACCAGCAGAAAATCAGCATCAGACAGGCAACTCACCCCGGCGACGGGGTACATTAGGCATAAGAGGACCTGACCACGACGGCAAAGAAACCGTCACTTTAGCAAAAGCATCATCACCTTCAAGAAATGAGTGGGGATGATGTTTATCGAAGGCACTTCCAGGACATTACACATTATATGGAAGATTTACAGGGCTTTGTCTACCTTTCCATGAAGCCCGGATGAAGTTTGGGAAGAGGTAGGGAGTGTGTTTCAGCCGAAACACTACTGTATCCATAGCTATTCTGTTACTTGGAATACTTCAATATCATTCCCGGTTTTTCTGGATTTTTTAAAAATTCAATTGTTCCCGAAGAATGATTGAGCTAATAGGAAAAAGATTAAGTAGTTAAACCCTTTTCCATCTGTACTTGAAAATATGAGGATAGAATGGTATTTTTAAAGCAAGTGACAGACCACGACCGGTGTCTGAACTGTTGCAAAAGGTGCCGGTACAGCGGTAATGACGTCAATAAGAGAGCCCAACTAGGGGATTCGAAGGCTGTGCAGTTCCTCGCAGTATTGGCTTCACGCGTGCTCTTACTCAATCGCAACATTGACGCACTCATAGGGGCTTCTTCGCTCTTTGTGAACTGCGGCGGAACATCTCAGCCCTAGGCCAACGGTGAGTGTCACCAGCGTTGGACAACATGTTACTGCATTGTTGCCTGGGGCGTTGCACGAACTTTTTGTAGATTAGCTCTGGTTGGTACGAATGCTGTTCAGCACGCGAAGCGGATCTCTAGCTTCTACTGGGCATTAAGCTCTCCTCTGGAATCGCCACTTGGATGACATCGCCGTCGTAACGTACGTCTATATGGCGGGCAGAGGATCTGTCGCCTGCCCTTATTGACTGAAATGCACTAAAAAAAATTCGGTCCCACAACTGTGGCTGTTTTTGAGGTTGTGTGCAGAGTAGGTCACTTCGGACAATAACTTCACTGTGGAAGATCACTGGCTATTCTCTAGGCAATACTCCGCTAATTGCTTGCTCTACAGGCATCCGTAGGCTTTATTTCTACATACATTAAAACGGGATTTGTCAGGGCAGCATCTTCCATGCCGGCTAGAGGGCTTTAAGGGGGGCTTTGTGTTGTACTCTTGATGGGGCGTGGACTCTTCTGCATCTATTTTATGGGGGTCCTTGGTATGCGGCCTGCTGTCGGGAGAGACAGTTTGGGAAGTGCTATCACTATATGAAGAAGACTCGATCCCGCTCCGACTTGTTCTCCTTCCTGCCTGGTGTCCTAAAAACGACAAATCGATATGCGTTCGCAGGCAAGGTTTACCCCAGCAAGACGTCGCCTCCATCTCCGTAGCTACAACATCCAGCGGGCTACATTAAGAGTTCTCCGTAGTTTGTCCTTGGAAGATATCATTTTCACCGGAGATAGATGCGCTAGCAATACTATTGGAAAACTCGTTAAGGAATTATGGCATGAGGGCGTGCCTTTGAGGCCTCTGCCCAGTTAAGGAATTATGGCATGAGGGCTTGTCTTTGAGATTTCTGTCCGACGCACTTTCAAACTATTTCAAGGACGTTTTTTCAGACAACCATAGCATGGATGAAGAGTTCAAGGAACAAATGAGTGCTCTCTTTCGTTGACGATCCGCTATAAGATACTCGTTTTTGTCGTTGCCTTTTTCCCTTAGCAACCAACCCTCTTTCTCTAGAAGAGCAATGCTCGTTATTCACTCCTAATATATTTTCGTTCACCTCAAGAGGCACAAATCCTCTACATACCATAGGTGACCCTGGGTTTACTTTTTATCCACTATTTTGGCTTCATGACCTGTTGCATGCCGCTGGACCCAAATCTTCTTAGTTGCTCCGAAAATTATGTGTAGCTTTTGCGGAGGTTACTCTTGCCTCTGCTGGTATGTGTGCTTCGCGAGAAAGACCCGCCAAAGACCTTTGGCTGCTCTTTCTCGCTCTACGCGGTACGAATCGCCGGAGGCTCTATCCCTTGGCTGACTCTTCGCTACTTGAGCTTTGCTTTTGTGTGGTTGTCGTAGCAGTTGGGATATTCTTCGATGTCCCGGAATTGTGGAGAGTCTGCTGCCCCTCAAGAAATCTCCTGAAAGAAAAAGCACGAATGTGCAGATACTGCCCAGTTTTTTATATACTAGGGCACTCTCAATCCGTCGATTGAGACGTCTCGTTTTGTTTGCATACAGCTGCTAGGCGCTTGCATATGCGCCTTCCGCCAAGTAGTCTAAACGCCTAGCTCCACCCTCTAGCTATCTAACCAGAACGCGCAATTCACGCATTACCAAATGGATGATGAGCCTTCTATAGACACAAAAAGAATTAAACACTATTCCCCTGTGGCAGTGTGATCGCAGCCTACAGGCTTGGCTCCTTTATAACTTCGTCACAATGTGTACGACAACAATATGACTTCTTAAATCAGCTTATTATTTATTTGTTTATTTACTTCTAGCATTCTTACAGTTTTTAACTATCTTTTTTACTCAATTGCATTGCTTCTTAGCCCCAGGCGCTACCTGAAGGGGCGCTGGCTGCACGCCGCGCATTCGTCGTACTGCGTGCAGCTCCTGTCAGCCCTAAAAAGCACGTGGTCTTGCCGTGGTGGACCTTGTGCAGCATTTCTTCCACCAAGTCCTTTTCTCTATCCTTCAATACTTTTCCCCGGTTGTTGGTCTAACTGTAGGAGCCAGTACTACCACCGCAGGCCATCGTTCACCCTGCGGGTCGTCGTTAGGAAGCGCTCAGTGGCTGGGCGGCCTGGCTGTAGACAGCGAGGCAACCGCAACATATCGGGGTAAGTATACTGCCCACAACTTTTAATCAGGAACAGTTGGCAGCAAATTTGGTGACTGCAGCTACGTAGCAGAGCTCGGTCTTGAGCTGACGTGTGGACAAAGGGGACAGCATCGGGGCCTTGGTGACGTTGGGTGATTCCGCATTCCTCTTCATGCTGAGACGCAAAATGGACTGTGTAGAAAGCAGGTGCCACCCCGACGACCCTGCAATCGACGGACTTTTGGCTCCCGCGATCGGCGGTTGCGCCCTTATGATCGTTTAGCGCTAGCTCCAAGCGGACTGAAGGGACCTGTCGCTCTCTGACGAGGTCCCAGTTACCTCCAGAACCAGCGACGCAGAAGAAAAAAGTCTAAGAGATATAGCCCCGAGAAACTAATCGTGTAGGCCATAAAGAAGATCAGAGGCAGAAAGCTTTGTCGGGCACATTTTTTAACACGCATCAATTAGTTCTTTGGATGCTTCTGCCTAGGCCTTCAATTTGCACGAGAGAACTACAAATCAGGGCAAATGATCATCGCAAACTTCTCCATGCTCCTGAATTAGGGCTGTGAGATGATCTACCTAATTGTCATGCATATCACTTGGCCAGGAAGCTGAAAGAGAGTGCGGGAGCACGAGAGCTCTGGCGGAAGCCAACTGAGCCCTGTAGCATTAGCTCATGCCAGCACCAAAGTCTTCAGCAGCCAATGAAAACTGCTTGTGCGGCCGTTCGCTTGTTAATTGCTGGACCTACTGCTCTACAGTTACATTTGCTACGGTGTAGTCGCGGTAAGTTTTTGGCTGTCCATGGAGAGGCATGTGACCCATGAATGTTCTTTCATAGGGTTACTAAGACAGCAAGAATAGGATTCCACTCACAATCTAGGGCGCACTGAGGGAGACTGCCAGGGTGCAAAGGAAAAGAGCCTTGTTGCCTACTGGGGGACGCATAACAGCTGCCGCACCCGATTCTTTTTGTAGGCTGTAATTGTCACACAGAATAGCGTAGAAGGCAGTTGCTGACGCCGCACAATGCAGTGTTAACATCTAGAAACTTACGGGAAGAAATAGCAAAAGAGTCGTCGACACAAATGGTGACAGTGCCTGGAGTAACCGCAACGCGCAGCAGGCGCAGAGGCACACAACAAAACAAGGGGGCAGTGCGGAGCTGCAGATGCAAGGGTTATTCTGGGCAGCCACTACGGAATGGGTATACCATTGGCTTCTACTGCAGTTTGGCAGAGGAAGCGTTCTAAGAATGAGGAAGCGATCTAAGAATGACTGTAGCGAAGATTGTAATGCGTCAGAAAGTTCAAAGCGCAGGGCCCCGTGAGCAAAGCGCGGTGGAATTTAAGAAATAGCTATGCCTTTTCAATAAAAGTGAAACTTACATTGGGAGGAGGAATACCAGCCTAAAACGGATAGCGCCGCAGCCTCTGCGAGTACTGCCTCTGGCTCAGTACTGTAGGTGGACTGTAGTGCACAGCACCTACTGCTGCGACTACGTTGCTACCTGCCACCTCGAGTAGGGGCCCTTGATAACCGTCCACCTTCGGCGCATTTCCTTGAAACAGTAGTCCAAATATCACGAAATACAGTTATTTATAGTTTTTTTCAAAATCTGTTCTTCTGAAAATCCACCCCACTCGGAGTTCTCGCCTCCTAGGCTGTAGTGCGCAGACACTACAATGGGGCTTGCTGGTGACCTATAGAGGATAGCTAACTGATGATCTATAGGCGGTTAAGAGGTTGAGACGCGGATTGAGCGCTGTAACCTCTTACTAGTGAAATACGAATGCAATTAATTAACAAATTAACATGTATAGACTAGAAATGCCTGCGAATGCTCTAAGAATGGGGCTGCCGACAACGCCGGCACAGGTGCGCGTCACATCCTCACCGGACCAGCACAGCAGGAACAGGAAGAAATTACTTTCATGAAAATATGGTTTGAGAACTTGAAACAAAACGGTCTGTTAAATGCATTTGCAGACGTTACGCGACCGATGCGTCGGTAGTAAAGAATATTTCTCAGAACTCCCGAGTTGTGGGCAGTGCAGCATCGTAAACGCTGCAGAGAACGCAGTGTACTAGATAGGCCCTGTGGGGAGGAGGCCTGCACCGGTGCCGGCGCTATCGCCAGCCCCAATATCCAGGTATTTACAGGCACGTCTAGTGTATACATGCTAATTCGCCGACAAATTGCCTAACTTCGATCCTGGTAAGAGGGTCCTGTCCTCGTTCAGTGTTTTGACCTCTTGTACGTCACCAGCTAGCTATCTTCTATAGGTCACCAGCAAGCCCTATTGTAGTGCCTGTACAGCGAAGGTGAAGTTGCGGACGGCAGGCTGCGTCGTCTGGGTCGTCGCGAACGAATTCCGGCGAGCTCCCTGCAGTTGGCAGGCCGACCACGAGTGCGAGGAGCGGCGCGCGCCTGTGCTACTGCAAGCATCAGGGGTGTCGGTGGTGTGTCCTGCCAGCAGGTTTTAGGAGGTTTTAGAAGACTGGGACGGCGAGACAAGGCATCAGCCACTTGATTGCGCGCTCCTTCAGCATAGGTGATGTGCAAATCCGGGAACTCGGCCAGGAAGTCTAACCAGTGGGCGATGCGTCCGCGCAGAGGCTTCGATGCTTAGAGTCGTTGGAGATGGGTGAGAGCTTGATGATCAGTCTAGGCCGTTACCTTGGAAAAACGGAGCAAGTGTGACCACGTGTCCAGGGCTGTGACCAATGCCAAGAGTTCCTGATCGTAGATCGAGTATCTCTGTTGTGTGGGGTTCATGACTTGTCTGACGAAGCTGATGGGCTTGCCGTCCTGTTCTGGAACTGCTCCGATCGCATAACCAGGGGCGTCCGTGTATAACTCGAAGAGTTTCGTGGTGTCAGGGACTTGTAGTGTAGTGAAGTCGATTAAGCGCTGTTTGAGCTGCCGCACCGCTGTAGATAGACATCTACAAAGGTTGTAGATAGACATCTACAACCTTTATTAGGACAGGGCGTTATGGCTTACCTAGATGATGTCCTTATCTATAGTCCCGTTCTTTCCGGGCGTGTCTGTGTTAGCCTGGAACGTAGCTGGAGCACCCTTAACGCCAAAGGGCATTACTCGGTACTTGAAGAGCCCGAGAACGGAACGGAAAGCCGTCTTTCAACGGTCTTCCTTAGCCATACGTATTTAATGGAATCCTGCTGCAAGGTCCAAAGTGGAAATACTTGGCGCCTCCTGTAGTACACTGCGTTCTCTCCAGCGTTTACAATGTTGCGCAACCCTCGAGTCTGGTCTTCAATGAAATCTTCTCTCCTACCGACGCATCGGTCGCGTATCGTCTACCAATTTATTAAAAAGACCATTTTATATCAAATTCTCAAAATCATATTTCATAAAAGTCCTTTCTTCTTGTTTTTGCTTTGCTGGTGCGGTGAGAATGTGACGCGCACCTGTGCCGGCGTTGTCAGCAGCCCCAATCTTAGAGCATTCGCAGGCCTTTCTAGTCCATACATGTTAATTTTTAAACAAATTGCATTTCGATTTCACCAGTAAGAGGTTACAGCGCTCAATCGGGGTCTCAACCTCTTAACCGCTTATAAGTCATCAGTTAGCTATCCTCTATAGGCCACCAGCAAGCCCCATTGTAGTGCCTGCACACTACACCTCCCAGCAGCTCCAGAATGGTTTGAATGGGAGGTAGTGGAAAATCAGGGGTTATTGTAAGGGCATTCAGAGCCTAGTAATTAACAACCATACGCATCTTACGCTCCCCGGAGACATCATCATGTTTGTCTACCATGACCGTAGGAGAGCAAATAGGCGAATGGGCTTGCCCGATCCAACCATTGCTCGATAATTTAGCTATCTCCTGTTTGTGGATTGTGAGCTGATCTGGGGTCATTCGGTATATCACAGATTTCGCTGGAAGTTTTCCAGGCACCACTAGGATATGGTGATCATGAGGGCGGTAATCCTTTAGGTAAGTTATCAAAAAAGACCGCTCGATACTCCTGCAACACCTGGATAATCTCGAATGGAATAGCCTGCGCCTCTGTCGAATTTGTCCATTCGCCGAACAGAGTGTGCTCGAGTTTTGCCATAGGCCAGGGCGACTCCTCTTCACCCACCGCTGGCTTCAAGGCGGTGGAGGCAAAAGGACTATCCTAGCCGGAGGATGTGGGCTGATTCCCAATTAAGGCGCAGCAAAGCGCGCCTTGCCATTCATCCGAGAACCTTAGGGGCACCGCCGAACCGGCTTCGGGCAAAGCCAGTAGGAGATGCAAACCGTGCAATGGTGCTCTCAGACTCTTTGTGTCAGCCGCCGCCTGACGAACGAGTGACGTTATCCGTGCCTTCGCCTTAGTCTTCGCATGGATATTCCTACGCCAGCCAACTTTTAGGTGGCTGGCATGGGAATATAGCTGCCTCCTCGGCTGACATACCCGCCACTTGTTTGGCCAATACCTCATATGCTTGCTCTGCCGGGGTCCTTGGGTGGACTACGGTGGGATTGTCACCTTGCAGCTTTGCTTCACCAGTCCTAACGACCGGTAACTCGTAACACTGGCCATTCACATAGGTTCGGAGCTTTTCAGACAGGAAATGCCAGGCCAACGTATATTCCGTCAGCCAATCCAAACCGAAGACCAAGCCATAGGGAACGGGTCCCACTTAAGTCCCCGGAAAAGCGTGCATGCCCGCACCAGATTGTCAATCCCGTCACAACCGGATCAATGCGTAATTATTCACCTGTAGCTTCGGTGAGCCTATGCTCTTCTGGAAGTCTCCGCACCTTGAGCTGCAGTCGTTCAACTGTTTTGGGACTAATGAAACTTCTCGAAGCCCCAGTCTCCAAGAGAGCCTCACATGGACTCCCTGCTAGCTCGTTGCGAAGCACCGCCATCGCAGCCACATAGCACAATGCTCCCCCCGTGTCTTGAGGCTCTTTCGCGCAAGTTTCCTGCCACCAGTGTGGCGCAAGCTCTGTTGCGTCTGATCTGTAGCCGTCTTCTGTTGCCTCTGCAGACTTCCTGCTGCTAGCCATCGTCGCGCCGGGAGCCTCTTTACACGGGATCGACGCTGACCCAGACTCCAACTGCGTTTTCCAAAGAGGCTGAGTCCCTTCCGCGTGCCCATCGCTCGTATTAGTTCCTTCCGCAGTGTTGCGGAGTTGGTTTCCCCACTCAAGGGAGACTGGAATGGCACTGGGGCCTGTCGCTACCGCACACATCATTCCACCCCCTTGCCATGGCTACGTGGCCTAGAGCGCTCGTCTCCGACCATGCCTAGGCCCCCTTGTTTAATCGTTCCGTCTTCTCGTTGCTACAACATGTGGGCTGCATACTGCTCTTCTCCTCCGGCTCGCTCCGGCCTCGTTCGTACGTAGGACAGTCCCTAGCAGAGTGCCCCACATCGCGACACTAATTGCGTATTTCCCTTAGACGTTTGGTACGTTGTCCGTTGATAGGGCAGACACGTGTCGGATGTCCGCGACCCTGACACTCATAGCAGTTTGCGTGGGTTCCCCCAGGGCGATATTCGATTTCCTGGCGCCGACGGGGTCCATCAGCTTGGATTGCAGCCCTGATGGCTCGACTGGTCCTTTCTCGGAGCTCCAGCACGCTCTGCTTGGGCTCGTAGAGGCGTGCTGCGGCTGTCGCCGCTTGTCCCCACGACCGATACTTCACCTGCCCGTTATTGGTGATTAGAAGATGGAGGGCCGTCTTTAGCCCGGTGCAGTAGTAGTCAGCGAGTTCATCAGGGGCGACACCCAAACCACTCTCCTCTACAGCCGCAGACCGGTCCGTGTGTGCCTTCGGGTTACCATTCCACCGCGCATTAGCCAACTCAGTCAACAATTGACTCTGCGACATTGTTTTGTCGAAGCGCTCCAAAAGCCTGCGCTGTACTGTTGCCCAGTCGCTAGGATCGATAGTTCGCCGTAGATACATCCAATACGTTAGAGCCGGGCCCACAAGGTGGTCAATACGTGCGTTTCCCCACTCGCGCGGCACCAATCCCATCTGGGTATACCGGCGCTGGATGCGCAGCAAAAAGGCCTGCATAGTGCTGCCGTATTCTGGTAGTATGGGAAACGTTACCCCCGTTTTCCCGGTCCTGTCTATAACAGTTCCTATCACACTCATAGCGGACTGGAACTGGTATCACGTGACGAATGGACTGTACCCTGGAATAACATTGGTCATAGGTATCACCTGTGGGGGCGCCTCCTTATGACCATGCGGCCGCTCTGCCACGGTGGGCTTCGGAGCAGCATGACGATGATGGGCCGGTGTCCCGCTCGGCATTTTGCTTGCTGATATCGTAGAAGTCTCCTGCTATGTGGGGCCGATAACGCGTCCGTTGCGGAGATGCATCCCTTATCGAGCGAAGATATCTAGGTGTGAATCATTGAAACATAGTATTTCTACTCCCAAGTCCGGAAAGAACAAAGATTTCATTCCCGGAACACTGGTTGTGCCGTACAAAGCCATCTTCGTCTATAGCAACAGAGCGGTAGACTTCAGTGCACGCAAAAAATACATTTTGAATCTGTAAAAGCACCAGAAAACGCGTATGCTAATCGACTGCAACGCAACAGTTAAAGGCTCAGGAGCTCTTTTGCATTAGCGTGACAACTGCTCAGTTGAAGCACAACCCGCTTACTCTGACGAACACTTCGTGTGCTCTAATGTTCTGACATTCTACTCCACAAACCTGAAGGTCGCTTGCTGGTCTGTTCATTAGAAGACGTGCACAATTGAATTTTTACCTACCCATGTGCAGCTGCGCCCTTTTCTTACTGAAAAAGGAACTGGTGGGCGAGTCCGTTTGTGTTGCGAGTTGGTTTTTGCCACTGGAAATAAACAGGATGAAGGTGCGGAATCACTGCCACTTTGTACACTACTAAAGGGAAGTCCAGAAACATTGCATTTGTTTGACTACCCAGGGCAGCCGCTAAAGTTATTTTGTTCCTCCGGGAATCCCCAGCCAGTTGGAAAGAATCTGTCTCCCTGAAGAAACCAAATCTTTGGGGGATAGTTGTATGCCTGGTAAAGCCGTGGATTCCTCGCAGTGGACATTTTCGCAGACTGGTTATCTGCGAGAGAGCCATACTTTGCGGCTCTTGTGCTAGGTGAATTTCCAAATATTGTTTGTCTAAGCAAGACGAACATTTCCCCACATCACGTAAAACGATGCCATCTGCAAAAAAGTGGAACAACTGATTTGTTGTTTTATTCTATGAAAAACGCTGGAATCGGGGTTTTCGCTCCCGGCTATGGCACTGGCCCAGAGCTCCACAGTGTGTACGGCGAAGGTTTTTTGCACTTTTTTCAAATATGGGCCAATGCCAAACAGCTAAAACCATAATAAGTCTCGCATGCATACTACATACTAAACCCCAAAACAGCACCTGGTGTGAAGGAGCCTTTTGTTGTGTGTACCTATCGCCAGTGACATTGCCAGCCCTTGTGTGTGTTATACGGAGGAATAATAGATCTGGCGCATAGAAGTGAGCCAATGCTGAGCAGTGCGTGAACCGCCGATATTGATATGCTGGGTATCGGCGTTGACTTAGTTCTCGTGCGGAGCAGCGTTGTTGCAAGCGTAAGAACTTCTGCTGCTCCGCTGCTCCATTGCCCTACGTTCTTCCCAAACTTTACCGTGCTGGACACAGTGGTCTCTAGAGCCTCATCAAGGCTTTCGCTATAGCCTTTGCACTGCACTTGACGCCATGAATCCCCCTCATCGTGCTTGTTTCTACAGAATACGGCAACTTTTCGAGTCTACTCGCTGTGTGCCCCAATCGATGGCACGGGCGAAAGCTCTTCCGGACCTATAATGGAGCAGCAAGGAATAGTAAATGCCAGAGTTGAGTTGACCGCATGCCACAGCGTTGAATATGCAGGTCTGTACTTTCAAATGAGTTGAACAGAGTTTCACGAAAGGTACTAGCTCGAAGCGACGGCCTGCAGAGTTAGCTCTCCGCTCCTCACGTACGAACCGGAGGCTAAACCTCCCACAAATGAAGTAACAGGTGATTTGATTTGAACTTACTCCCGAATGAAAATTGTGAGCTTAATATCTAAACTGAAATGAGGGCAGCAGCCCCGTCTAAAGACTACCGCTGCCGCCGCATGCAGAGCGCAACCCCCTCGGCTGTGATGGAGATTCGGATATCTGTAGGTTGTCTCATTCGTTTTTTCTTGTTGTATTCAGCAGGAAATGCGACTAGAATAAAACAGACACATTGAGTTTCTCAGCAGTGGAGGTAACGGCGGCAGCAGCAGCAGCAGCAGCGGAACTGCCTGTACAGGTGGCTTTTGAAAGTTGGCCGTCTCTTCCGGCGGCTCACGTGTGTTCTCTTTGCTTTCTTTGTTTAACATTTACCACAAGCTCTCAGTTGACAGGCCGCAGCGACGAGGCCCACAACAGACCCCTGCTTGGGGAAACGCTGCAGTTGTAGTCTGCGCAGACGGCGTGGCATACAGCAGAAGTAGCGGCAGCAGCCGAAGCAGCAGTAACGGCAATAACACCGACAGAAGATGAGCTATGACAGAGCCATCACCGTCTTCTCCCCCGACGGGCACCTCCTGCAGGTCACACACACTCCATCCAATGTCTTGCACATTGTGTCGGCTGCATCAGTAACAACAAGAGAAGCACCAGCAACAGCGGTAGCATATGCATCTGATAGGCAAACTATGCTACTGTGGTAGCCGCACACCTGGAATCACCGAGAGTGGGCCTTAAGCTGTAGGGCTTATGATTGGGCTGTTTCTCCACAGGTGGAGTACGCCATCGAGGCCGTTAGGCGGGGCGGCTGCGTTGTGGGCGTGAGGGGAAAAGATGCGGTGGTGCTTGCGGTGGAGAGGAAGGCAGCAGCGAAACTGCAAGAGCCCAGGTGCCACTTAGTGTTTGCAGTGTGTGAATTCATCATGTTTGGAGGATGGCCCACTGTCCCCACGTTTCGTGATATTGAGGTCCCAGTGCATATGTTCGCCTGTTTAATTCAAGATTTTGGCTGCTTGCAGGACTAGCCGCAAATTGCTTTTGCTTGACGACGGCCTGTGCTGCGCCTTTGCGGGACTACATGCGGACGCGCGGGTGTTGATAGCGAAGGCGCAGCTGGAGGGTCAGAGCTACCGGCTCAACAATGACACACCACCTACAGCAGACTATATGGCCAGATACATTGCACAAGTGCAGCAGGTAAGTGCTGCGACGATAGATTTTGTGGTTTTAAGTGCTGCTGGTGATAATCCAATTATTGTCACAGTTGCTGTTGCACATGCCATTGCATTAGATGCAGATACTGCTTTTTCAGCAGCAGCATATGTGATCCTTTCCGGTTTTTGGTGCTTCGCTGCCGTTTGTCTTTCGCCGTCGCTCTCTCCCCAAGTTGCTTGGTTGTCTCTTCCTGTCTGTCACGTTACAACACTTGTTCTCTCTTCCTGTCTGTCACGTTACAACACTTTGTGCCTGCCCTCTACTTTGTGCACTCATTTTGCTAACGCTGATGCTGCGAAAGGGGCCAGACTCATTCGGTTAACGCTTGTCTTTACATTGTGTGTGTCTTTCTGTGCCCATGGTTGCTCTTCGTGTCAAATGTAGCTCGTGTCTGTTAGCAATTGCCAGAGTCTTCGTTGCACACGATTTTCCACATGATGCTCTTGAGTTGAATTTCTCAGAAATATACTCATAGAGGCGGTGTGCGGCCGTTTGGGTTATCTACGCTGCTAGCTGGAGTGGACGGGGAGGGCAAGGTGGCTCTCTACCAAACTGAGCCCTCGGGCATATTTGCGCGATGGAAGGCACAAGCCCTCGGCAGGAACTCAAAAGTTAGTTCGTAGCAACTCTCAACGCCATTACTTGTACTTGATGGACTTGTCTCAAGTCCACGTGTGGTGCTGCTATGGTCTAACTAGCCGTGCAGGTTGTAGTGCTGTCTCGCGGTGTGTTTGTTGTCTCCCGTTCACTCGTTTCCAGGTTTTCCCCGTAATTCTGTAGTGCCTGCGTGTTCCACCCGCGCTGCGGTCAGTTTTTCATATGGCATCCTGTGTACTTGCGTGCCTTTCTGATTCGTGCTTCCTTGTGTGCTCCTCCCAGTCTGCGCCTCTTTCATCTCTTCTTCCTGTGCTGGAGTTACTGAAGCAAGTGGCTATTCATGCAAAAAAGAGAGTCGCTGTACTACCCAAGTCTTCGCATTCATTTTGAACTTGGGTTCTCAGTTACGAATTTTGGAGCGGGCGTAGCCGCTAGCTAGTTTCGTGTACCAATGGACAGTAGGATTTCCATCTTGCTGTACATTGTACTTTTGCTGTAGGCGTCTACATCTTCCTGTCAAACTGTGTGTACATGTGTTTGTGCTTCCACTATTTGTCAATTTCAGACAGTGCAGGAGTACTTGGAGAAGAATTACAAAGAAGACCTGAGCGAGGAGGAGGCTTTCTCTTTGGCGATAAGAGCCCTCACTGAAGTTGTGGAAGCCGGCAAGAAGAATGTAGAATGCGCAATTGTGCGCAAGCATGCAGTTGAGTTTCTTCCAGAAGAGAAAATCGCAGCAGAGGTGAGGGATACAGAAAAGTAGCGGAGCAGCAGCTGGCGAAGTAGCCGCTGTGGTGGCGATTGCAAACTGTGGCGGCCGCGACGGCGCAGCCCAGAAAAATGACCGCTTGCATTCGCATAACGGAGTTGCTCTGCAATAGTGGCTTACCTGCGTTCGGCGTGTGCCGTAGGTGGAGCGACTCGAGGCTCAGAAGAAGTCTGCAGAAGAGGAGGTCAAGCCCTCCGACAGCTAAGACGTTGATCCCCCAAAACTCGTACCGTCAGTCTCCGAGGGTTTTTTGCAGCTTCTTGCGTCTCATGGAGATTCATTCTCTGCTTAGTTGCGCGTGTTACGTGCGTGCATGCATTCATATACGCATGCGTACGTGTGTTAATTTATGCATGCACGCATGTTTACACGCAGACACGCACACATGCGTGCATGCATACAAGCACGCACGCATGCGTGTATAGATGTACACGTTGACACACATGAAAACTACTTATGCACACAAGAGGGTGCCCTACGATGCTTGTACTCTTTTTCTGCATGCTTACCGAAGGAGTTAGTCGAAGCCAAACAGTTAGCAATGGGGACGCCATACATCGTTCCCCGTTGTATGTACAGAGTGCAGGTGCGTGCACTTAGTGTACATACATAGCGTAAAACCAGGTGCAGCCTGGCGAATTCAGGTTGGCGATCACTGCCGGCCAAACGTAGAGGAAAGCGGTTACAAGTGACTCTGAGCAAAATATGCATTTATGTTACCCGCATGCACGCATGCATATGCATGCGAATGCACGCATGCGTACATGCGGGTATACGCTCATCGGAGTACATCTGCACTTCTAGATGGACTGCGTCGAATGCATGCACAGATGCGGCAGGCTTTTATCTGTAAGCGCACGTTTTCAAGCAATACGAAAAGAGGAACTGAGCTAAGGGACAGCCACAAGAACAGGACGAAAAGGAAAGGGTTCCGATTCCAACGAATCATAAATCCTCGGCTGCCCCCCGCCGCGAAGTAGAACTGTAGAGAAAGTGCTACCAAGGATCCAGATATTGGGACTGTAGAGACGGTTGTGGCTCGCCACAGGATGCAGTTCGATGCTGTCCGCTGCACTGCGGGGAACGTGCGGAACGCGACAAAACAATGTCCTACAGTTGATGGGCGCCACTGCTGGCAACAGCGCGCGTGTTCAACGTACTTAGCGGAGGCAACGGGTGCGGCGAGAACCGCAAGTGCATACACACCCAAATATCATTCCTCGCCTCCTGAATGCGGTGAACACAGCAAGCCATCCATCCAGGTGGCACCCTTCCAGTCCCAGGAGTGTGCCTCCCTCTAATGGCCGCTTTTCTGCTGGTTTCCTCAGCCTCCCGCACTACCAATAAACTGCTATCATTGCGACCCTAAGCTCAAGTTATACGGGGACGCCGCGGAGAAAGATAAGCGTCGAAGTTCGGGGAACCCGGGCAACTCCCCATATCAAGCGAGGGGCAAAGCTGCTACATCCTCATAACCTACTGGGAAGCACTATGCTTTGCTAGTTTTGTCTGCAGTTGCAGCTTGCACACACATCCTACTGTGAAACGGCAAACAGAAAACTGTGCCCATGACGCAAAGAAAACCTAACGAGGTTCAGTTCTACCGTTGAGTCTGAAAACTTGAAAAAAAACGCTGCGCAGATATGGACTACGCGGCGTAAATACGTTGTCACTCAGCATGCGCCACAAAACTGATGTTACCCATCATGCAACCTCTGCTGAACGCCCAGATGCCCCGAAATGATGACAGGCCTTTTGTGCCCCCAAGGCACCTGATGTGGCCCTACAAAATCTCAAAGCGTGCTTCAGTGGCGGTCCCACGAAGGTCTGCAACATCGACTCGCCTTGAGAAAATCGTCATGGACACCGTGGGGTTCCTTGGAGCTTTAAATTCAAATGGTGTGTTGGCAGGCTCCATCCTCACCACGGTGGGAAAACAGTTTGTCTAAATGTTATGTTGGCATTACTTGCGGCAGTCTGTTCATGTTACTTACGCTCCTCGTACTCTCTTTCGTTGCATTATTCGTCAATTGCTATTTTTTCAAAGGCTGCTTTGCTGGAACCAGGAGGATGGGAATGCGATGGCGGCAGCTGCAGAGAGCCTATCGAGTATGTGCTCTGCAGTCATTGACCTGCCGTGGTGCTTATAGGCAAGAAAAGCAGCTTGGCGAGTAATAAGGCTAGCAGCATGCATTAGAAAGAGGTAAGGAGCCGAAGGCCTTCCGCCAAAAGGAACAACAAGGCCTAATTTCGCCGTCTCCTCCTCAACCTGTTTCAGCTCCAGTGCCCTTCCCCTTTCACTCCACACCAGCGCCTCCGCCAAAACTCCGCAAAGCACGTCACCTTGGCCTCCAGACCGTTTAGGGGACCCAAAATAACGAGGGTCAAGTCCTGCGACTGCCATGTAGACTCTTTGGCAGCCTTCCAAGTCCTCCTTAGCATCAAACGCGCCCAGGAGATCAACCCTGCCCTTAGCAAACACGCAGGGGCCCCGTAGCAGCGCCACAGTTTCGGCTAAATGTTGCGTCACGCCCTCAGCCTCCAAAGATGCAGGAAGTAAACCATGTGCTGCGTAGCTGTTCCACCCCGTAGGACCATGCTGCTCCCCATCCCCAGCCGCTTGGCGTCTCCGTAGAGCCCGCAACAGCTGTTCCAGCTCGTGGCCATTTGGGGTTAAAACTGCCTGGTCGTAGCCTTCCAACAGAGAAAGGTAGTGTTCATGGCCAGGTATCGATAGGATGCGGAGCATATCTGCGTCCAGTACCTGAAAAAAGCAATAATCACAATGCCAAATAAACTACATCACTGCAAATCAAGAAACTGGCACGAAGGGATGACTTTACTGCTGTTCGAGCAGCATAGTACCGCAGTTACGCCTGCTGCTGGTGCTGCTAGCGCGTGACGCTAGCTTACAAGAGGCTTTTTCATTTGCATACAGAGTCTTAACAGAAAAATCGCTGCTTTCTGAGTGACAGCCGCAGCAGCTTCAGCCTCCAAAATTGCCTGTTTCGTAATAGCGTGGTCTATTGTGGCGGGATTTGTTCGGTCTGTTGTGGTAGCTGCTGCTTTGTGATCCGCTCCAACACTTGACGAAGAAGAGCCTCGAACCACTTTATGAACATCATCAATCGCCTCTCTAAGGAAATGGGAAAGCCGGCCACCACTCCCAGATTTATCTAGTGACTTTTGCTTGTGCTGCTGCTCTTGTTGTTCCTGTTGCTTTCCCTGACGAGGATGGTGTTGCTGCTGCGCTTGCTGTTGCTTTGTATCGTGCTCTTCGTGAAAACGGTAATTGCTGCTACCTCCTAGTCCAGGCCCTATAACAACAACGTCCACCTTACGAAGAAGTGGCTCCGCCTAAAACACAGCGGCACATCCGCAAGAGCTGCTGCTGCTATTGCTGACGATAAAAAACGGCGGTGCTGCTGCATGAGATGTGGCTGAAAGCTGTTCACGGCAGCAGCTGCAGAAGCAGCAAGCACAGCAGCAGCTACTGCAGCACACGCTGCACGGGACCGCAGAAGCGGCTAACATGAACTTTGAGCCTGGCCAGCTCTAGCTGGTAGTCGAATTGGGGATCCTGCTCATTGGGTTTTCCGCGCTCAGCTCCGTAGCGACAAGGCAGGATCTGCAGTATCACCACCAGTAAAATCATTCACAACAGAAGCACTAGCGCCGCAAGTTCCGGAAGCTGTTTCAAGTCAATTATGGACTGCTTCTAGACTAGCAACAACACGGGAAAAGGCAAAGCTGCGCAAGTTATGATGTCAAATTATGATGGTCCAGAAACCAAAACGGCAACTCCGTGGAGAGGAGGCATCTGTAGATGCTGCAACATCGAACATTAGTTAAACCAGAACTACGTACAGGATAGACAAGGAGCTCTGGGCTGTAAGCCTTGATGGCCATAGCTGCACTGGGAGTTGTTATAACGGTAGCGAGGTCCGCCCCCTGCGAAACAAAAGTCCAAACGTCTTGAGACATAAACACTAGACCCTGAGTCGTTATGTCACCTCACACCGTATATTTCCTGCAATGTGACAGCTCGCGGGCAGCAACGCGGTAGCTGCAGCTGCCCCTTGAGAAAAACGAAGTAACCCGCCGGGTCCTCCGAAGTACATCGAGGCCCCACAAGTTTCTGGATTTCAGCCCATCCCGCTTGTCTATGACCTTGTAGGTGTATTAAAAGTTTCCTCGTTCTGCAGCTCTATGCGTCCGAACGACACCATCTCGGGCTCTTGAAGCCCCTTTGATCCTTTGGATGTCTGTTCATTCTCTAGAATAAGGATCTACTACGCAACCTCTATTCCTTGGTAACACTCTGGTGCATTAAAAGACCCGTTGTTTTAAAAAGTCCCATCGGCAAAAACGTACCATGCGAAGAGCCGCAGAAGCGGCGAAGTACGGCGCTCCAGTAAACATGGCAGATCCGCCAATGACGCAAACTTTTCCTACGGGCACAGCAGCGAGAACAGCAACAGCAACACCATAGCATCCAGATGAAAACGCAATAAGTGGAGCGACTTTTTCTTAATCCGTTACGCAAGAGGTTCACATACAGCACGCACTCAATTCGCCCAAACAACCGCTGTTCCTCCAGGGCCAGCAACATTCGAAGTTGCGAAAATAAGCAAACAACCGAACTGTCCATCGAGGCAGCATAAACTCAAGCAGAACTCCGAGTCCTCCACAATCATCTTTAAACTCTGTACTCTTACCATATCTGCCCTTGTGCTCTTTAAAATCAAGGGGGGGGAGTAGTGCCCTCTCGACAACTGCGCAGCAAAACACGAACCTTAACTTAAGATCTTTATTCTGGATGTTGGCCTGAAACCAGACCCATTCAGTGCCTCGTGCCACAGCTGTAGTACAAGTTCGCTGTGACTACACTGTCGCGGCTCGCTGCCACGACTGGAGCAGCGAGGGCTGCAGCTTTTGCTGCTGTTGGCTCCGCTGCACGCAATGTACCTTTCAGCCACCCATCTGTGGCCTTCTGTGCCACGTCTACTTCCTCCTTTGTAAGAACCAGCAGGCTGGCCATCTTGCTATGAGGCTGCAGAGTGCTGCTCATGCTGGCGCTGCTCTGCTCTGGGGCGAGTTGCGAAGAAGACTCCGGTTTTATCCTCCTTGGTGCCGCTTCGTCTGCCAGTGATGCTCGATATTCGCCGTAATTGTTGCAAGTGTGTAACAAGTAGGTGTTCAAGAGCTGCTGCTGTCGCTGCAGCCGCAGCAAACAAGGGGTTGCTCTAATGGTTACAGAGAGGTTGGAGCAGTGAGGGCGCCACAGGCCACGGAGGCAACCAAACATCGCAAAATACGATATGTCAGCAGCAGGAGTCTCGCATACCAGAGTAGCAGCCCAAGTTCGGCAGCCAGTGTCTTTGGTTTCGCTGCCGCAGCTTTTCCTACTGCTGCTTCTCCAGTCGAGGCATGAAGAGGCACACGGGCGGCCTGATTCGAACACACACAAAGTGGAGCGAAAAAGGGGAAAAAGTCAGCTCTGCACTACAGATAAGCAACAGCTCCAACGACGCCAGTAGAAGGGAACCAACAAAGCGCATGCTCACACACGCCATGCCCCCGCCGCATTTTACTGCTTCCATACCTGAGTGCTCTACGGGAGGTTTAAGAAATTTTTTCTGCCGTTATTGTAGCTCTGATGTCATTGGGTCCCAATAAACTGAGACACAGCTGCAACAGGGGCTACGGCAACAATAACGGCAACGGCAGTGGCAGCGGTGGGGTCGTTAGGCTGCAGTTTGCTGCTGAGGCAGTAACTATGGCAGGTTTTATTTTTCACAGCAAAGTAAGTCTAAAAACACATTTATCATTTTATTCCTTTTTAGTTTCATCCGATATTTTTCTTCTTGAAGCCCTTGGCCGTTGTCGCTGCTACGCCACCGCAGCAGAGTCCAATGGTGCAGCAGCAGCAAAGCACCAGCAGCAGGAGCAGGAGCAACAGCTCTTTGTCGCTTCAGCAGAACAGCTAGGTGCCAGTGTCATGTGTTTGCCTTTATAACTTGCCGCTCCATCTATTTGTAACGGCGGCGACGGCTGCAGCAGCAGCAACAGCAGCAGCGGCCAAGTTCTGGTCCTCGGGAGAGTCTGTCACATACTGTCCTTCACTTATAGTGCCTGTGTAGATTTCTCCAAAGTTTTTGCACTTGCAGGGATATAACAAGCAACAGCAGCAGCGAAACAATGGTCGCCACGGCAGAAGAAGACAGCCATACTCAGGGGAAGTTCCCCATAGTGAAGGCAGCAGTGACCTTCTTGGGGTTCAACAGCGACTCCTCTTGTCTTTGTGTCGGCACCACAGCAGGATTCCTGGTGTGGAGTGTACGACCCCTTAGGTGTATGTACACATGCGTTTGTGGTCCGGTGACCATTGTCGAAATGCTGCTGAGCACGAGCCTTGTTGCAGCTGTCGGTACGCGGCTGCTGATGCTGCTGCTCAGTGGCTTTGCTGTCCTAGTTGATGCAGCTACTGAGGCAGTTTCTACGTTTTAGGTTACAGGCCCAGAGGCCCCAGTGCCTGGACCTACAACATGGCATCTACGAGCAGAACAAGGAACATGCTTAGCGCACGAACCTCTGTTGTGCTTGCTATTCAGGAAGTGGAATGAGCAGCAGCAGCAGCCGCCGCATGCTTCGACTGTATAACTGTAAACCCTCAGTTACTGCTTCCAGCAGCGCGAGCAGCAATGATAGCCCCAGCAGCAATAACAGCAGTTTGATCGCTTGCGTGGTGCAACCCTACGCAATCTGCGGCGTTAAGATAACCCCCGCGAGATTGGTAGTTCTAAATGAAAAGCACATATCCATATTTGTATTGCAGTCTCTGACTCTGCTGCGCACACTGGAGAGGCATCCCTTGCTGCCGCAGCAGCCGCGGGGATTTTTTGTTTCGGCTGGCACTGCTGCAGTGGCTGCAGTTGCTGCAGCCGCTGCTGGAGGAACGGACGCCCTGCCACCAGACTCCTGGGTCGGTGAAACAGCTGCATCAGACGGAAAGGCACATGCTGCTGCAGCTGCGGCCGACGCTACGCAGGCAGTAATGGCCGTGGGTTGGAGCCCTCAGCATAGTTACCTCGCCCTTCCCGCAGGACCACAGTAAGCACTGCATAGTGCGACTTCTGTGGGTCCCCACACGGCTTATTTTGTGTTCGTGAGGACTCTTTCTCCTTCGTTTTGTGCTGCCGGTGGCACTGCTGGCATAGCGTCCACGCGCAGTTCTACGGGGATGAAGGGGAGCCACTGAAGGCAATGACGCATAAATACTGAGAGACACACAAAGACAGAAAGGCAACAGTGTATTAAAAAAGGATACGGAGGCACGATAGTAGGGACAACCAGAAGAAGGAAACAGATATCACACATCAACGGGAGTCGTAATGTTGCAACTCCACGGCAACAGCTCGTTGTGTTGTCCGCCGAACTACCCCTCTTCTTTCTGGTTTTCTTCTTTGCCAACTCGTGTATCTTCCAATAGTTTGCCTGGTGCTGTCCTGTATTGCTGTTTCGCCTGCACTGTTAGTCCTCGCGTCCTGGCGTTGCTTCCTTGACTCACGGCGGTGTCTCTTCAGCTTCCTGCTACACAATGTGTTGCGTGACTGTTTTTTGCTTTGTAGGGGAGGAAGTGCTGGCGTCCTTTGCCTTTTCGACCTTTTGAACGCGCGGTTCGCTGCCTGGAGATGCACACATGAGGCTCCATTGAGGTCTATTGCGTTTTCTGCGTCGGCTTCACTTGTTGCTGCTATCTCTTCTAAGGTCGGCGCAAAGTGTCGGACTGCCGCTGCTGCTGGTGCTTTCATTGATGCTGCCAATAGTGCTACTGACGAGTCCTAGTCCACTTGCTGCATCAGCTGGTAGAACTTACGCTCACGCATTGTATCCTGCAACTGCTGCTCATTTTGCTGTGCTTGCGCCCCTTACTATCAACAACTGTAACAACGGAGGACAATGATGCTGTCCTTACGATCTACTGAAAGGGAATATTTTGCGTGCACTTAGGTGCCGTTGCAGGCCGAGTGGTCGCAGCGCATGAGCACATGGACACGGGACAGGGGCAGCAGTGAGACCCCTAGCGGAGAGAGGGCGCTACTGCTGCTGTTGCTGCTGATGTTGCAGTTGTTGCAACTCAGCAGTATTGTGTGGGGCCTGTGCATTCCTTCAGGGCTCCGTTGTCCGCATTCTCTCAGTTCCTTCCTTGGAACTTCTGCTGTCTCTGCACCTGCACCATCCCCAGATGCTGTTACAGGGGACGAAGCACCTCTCGATGCACGCGGCTGACCCGAGAAGCAGCAGCAGCAGCAGCACTAGTCAATCTTCACAAGCGCCAACTGCCGCGGCTGCTTCTGAGCTGCCCAGCAAAGGTAAAGGTCAGCGGAAGAAGGCAGAAAAGCTTGAAGAAACAGATGCAGAAGCAGTATTGACATCAGGAGCAACGGAAGCACCAGCAGGAGCTCCGCAGCAACAGCAGCAGCAAACCAAACAGGCAAAAGGCAAGAAACAAAAGCAGAAAAAGGCAGGATGCGTAGGGAGCACCACTCAAAGTTCAAGTGAAGGCACTGCTGGCGTGGCGCCAGATATTGTGGAGTCTGCAGCAACACCTACAGCCTCTGCTGTTGGTGCCTCTGCTTCACCTGGTTCTTTTGGCTCCGTTGCCAAAGATGGTGTACGCAACGTGGATTATGCAGCAAGCAGCATCAGCATCCGAGCGTCAGCAAAGGGAAGGACGTCTAAGCAGAAACAGAGGCAGCTGCAGCAGCAACAGCAACAGGAACAGCCACCAACGAATCCGCCTAGTTTGCCGAATGTCAGTGAGCAGTCGCTGCATCCCAGTGTGGCTAGCAACAGCAACAGCAGCAACTCTTGCGCGGAAGAGCGCACCACAAAGGTTTCGAGCGAGACTACGAGCACTGCCGGACGCTGTTCCTTGGACCATGGCAGCAAACCATCTCGCAGCTGCAGAACTGAGAGCCCCAGCCGTTGCAAGAAAGAAGAGGGCCAAGGTGATAGTGCTGAGGGGATCAGCAGTAAAAGCGGTGCTGCTGATGACCATTGTAGCAAAGCTCGCACCAGCAGCAAGAAGAGTAAACACACGAAGAAGAACACGATGGAAGAATCCACAGTATCGAAGGCGACCAGAGGCAAGGTAGATGGGGTAGCGACAAGAGCTGAAGCTTCCACAGCAACACCAGAAGCAGCAGAAACAGTCGTGGCACCGGGCCCGGCTACAACAGCCTCAGCAGCTGCTGACACACGGAAGCTGTCTTCTAAGCGGCAGCAGAAAAAGGAGCAAAGAGAGCTGAAGGAAGCAAAGCTGCAGCAGAGGCAGCAGGCTACTGCTGCACAATCAGCTAATAATATGGAGCAAGAAACACATCAGCAAGAAAGCATTGAGCTAGCCGAAAGCAAGAGACAACAGAGAAATCAGGAAGTAGGGCAACAACACCAGCAGCAAGAAGAAAACAAAGATCTCGCTCACACAGAAAATGTTTCAATTGCTGAAGATGCAGTTGCGGAAACAGCTGAAGATACTTCTCAAGATCTTCCATCTCAACAGCAGCAGACTCTACTGCTGCCTGTAGCAGCTCTACATCTCAGAAAATTAGCTTCTCATTCGTCTTGCTCACTTAAAAAGGGGGCAGTCGAAGCTTCAGGAATCAGGCGTGCTGGCAGCGTGTCGCTTGGGCCAAAGGAAATTCTGGAACCCAGAGACAGCCGCTCCGCTCCGGGGCATGTGCCCACTGCTGTGGCTGATGTAGGTGATCACAATGGCCACGAGCTATGTGATGTTGAAGCCGCACCATCGGGAAAAGCAACATCAGCCGAAGCGGAGGCAGAAAAAGCGGAAGGCAGTGCGACAACTGCTGCAGGCCGCGACACAGACGAGGATGGATGGGTATTGTGTGGAACCCCTGGGCTTTCCGCGCCTGGGGCCAGCAGACAAGGGTCTGGGGAGTATCAGCGGCAACGAGAAGAAGACGAAAGAAACAACAGCGGCGACAGTTCAAAACTATCTGCAGATTGGAATCACGTGGAGACACCGGGAGCTTTCACTCCTTCAGGCTGCAGCAGTCCGTATAGCCGGAGCAGCAGCAACAGCTACAGCAGCCGAGCAGCTGCAGAAGCAGCTCCCTCGCTTTTTAGCCAGAACCCACCAGCAGCAGGAACATCCAATGTAGCATCAGCAGCAGCAGCATTTGTAGATAATGAAGTGCCCGAGCCTCTCGACGGTAGCTCGGTGGATAGACACAACATGCAGATGATTGCCGAGTCACTGGAAAAGTTTTGTGGAACGACCGAGGGTGCTAAGCACAACAGCAGCCAGCAGCAGCAGCAAATGCTTCTACCGCCGCCAACTTGGCTTACTACTTCTGAAAACTATCCCGGTGAAACCACTATGAAGGACCAAAGCTCTTCAGGCACGCAGCAGCAGCGGCAGCACCAAGACCAAGATGCAACGGGCGACTATCGACAGCAGTGCTGTATTGTCTTAACAGGGGAAGCTGCATGCGGCGCATTACAGAAAGGAGCTGGCGACCTCCGCAGATTCTCTCTTGCCTTCTCAGGCTGCAGCCGTATCTTTACAGTTTCGAGTGGGGGGCTGTCACTGCTGCTACTGCTATTGCTATCGTTGCTGCTGCTTCTGCTTTTGCCAATAATTCTGCCACATATTGAGCTGCTAAGGCACTGTCGCGATGACTGTAACGTATGCTTTGCAGCTGCCGCATTGTTGTTTCTTCTTTTACAGAGGGTGATGGTTTGGTCTTCGTATTCGTCTTGCCCTGGTCGCCAGAAGAAATGCAGAAACACTCGAAGTGTGGGGTGGCCGTGCAGCAGCAGTTATTGCGAACCCTTATGCACAGCCCAACTGGAGGCAGCAGTGGAAGCACTGCCCCTGTAGCTCCAGCGGACGCAGCTGTCACTGCTGCAGCAGCCCCAGCCGCAGCACCTGCCACTGCCATTCCGACGCCACCCGTACGTGGTGCTGGCAGCAACAGCAGCAAGCTATCAAGCATTACTGGGGCTGCTGCTGTACGGTGATACCCCTTCCCTGCGTGCTGCTGCTCTGCTCTTATGTATTCCCTTGTTGCCTCTAACGAGCTACTGTTTGTACTGTGCTGTTGAAGCCTTTTCGCCACTACTACTGCTGATTTTGCTTTTCGGTTACACAGTGTAGCGTTGCTTGTAGTTGCTGTTGCACGCAGTCTGCTTTGGCTTCAGTCACGTCTATGCTTCTCCCGGCCTCCATCAGTGAGCGTCTGCTGCATGCGCGGAGCTGCGACTGCTGCATATCTCTTCCATCGACTGCCGAGGGGTGGTAAGTGGCTGTAATAACTGCAGCACTAGAGCCAACTGTAGTTGTACGCGCAGTTTTGAACTCATCAGCCAGGTCTAGCTATTATTTACTCATTTCGCTTTGCTTTCTTTCCCTAGTTTCTTCATCAACGTCGTTTCTCTCGTTGAATCATTTCATCATTTCGTATGCTTCTGGTGTGCCTATGGATTCACCAGCCCTTACCAATCCTTGCATTTCCGGAAACTCTCCGTTCCATTTTCTATCCAGTTCTAGACTTTGCCCTCCCATTCATGTGTATTTGTGTGTATCTTTCTTATATGGCCGTGTCGCCGTCGTGGCCTTTTTTTGCTTTCTGCCGCTGTCTTGGTACGGTTATGCTTAGCCTGTGTTTTTTTTCGGTTTGTGAAGGCTGACCGCTGACTGCAGAGCCCATGTAAAGATCTTTGTTTGCTGGTATCCCTGCTCTTACGAATGATGCTGTAGTCGGTATTGGTGCTTCTGCGTCTCAGTGTCGCGTGCGTAGCCCCTTCTGGCCTACTTCCCGGCGATGAATTTGAAGTGAGGTCCCGAGAGATCATACGGTGACAGTGGGAGCTGCGCAAGCTCTAGTAGCAGCGGAGCATGGACTGCACAGGATTAGAAACAGTGAACATTTGATAAAAACATAGCTGCAAAAGAAACTCCAACCAAAGCCCGGCAACAGCAGTATCAGCAGCAGTTGCCTGTGCAGGGCATATCTGTCGATTGCATTACGATATAGTGTTGCTGCTGTTGCAACCATTTGTGGCGTTCTTGCGGGTACTTTCTTTGGCTTGTAATCACTGTGATTCCTTCTACAAACTTGTACGCAGTTTGCCTGTATGCATCTATCTCTCATTCTGTTTGCTCTTGTTTCTGTTTGTTTTTGTGGCTGTTTCGTGTTCTTGCTCCTCCACAGGTTGTAGTGGGACTCGACACCGGCTTTGCTTACACTTATAGCTGCCAGCTAAATCCGTCGTGCAGATACCGGTGAGTCGGGCTGCTGCTTCATGTGCACCACCGGTTGATGCAACGTCAGCAGAAGTAGAAACAGGGAAACCTACACTGCTAGCAAAGGCAAGAGGGCGGTGCCTGAGTGACACTCATGTTTCAAGAGAATTGCTGGATATATGAAGCGTTACTGCTGCTTTTTTCCTATTTGCTGGTGGGGTTGCTGCTGCTGTTGCATCAGATTGCGGGACGAGCAGATACTGGAAACCCAGCGAGGCGACACCTGAGTACACGGGGTGTGTTAGAGCTATTCAGCAGCTGTTAGGAATATGTATGCCATGCACCACAGATGCAGTGTGTAGAAAGCCACGCAGGTGACTTTGGCTGTTGCCTTTGCTCGCCGTGTGCAGTAACAGCAACAGTAGCAGCAGGTATGCTGCATCAGCAGCAGTAAAATCAGACTTTTTTGTGAGCCTTTTACGCTGTCTTTGCTCTGCGTGAGCGCTAGTGGCAGCGCTATCGCATGAGGCACCTGCAACAAAGAGCGGGAGTTAAGTAAACATGCTGCTGCTGCCCCGAGAGCTTCAGCTGTTGCAGCAAGCCCAGGACTGATGTTTATCCGTGGCGTCGTTGCGTTACTACCGTAGTTTCCTCTAGCTGTTTCCACTTCAATTTTAGTTATTCCGCGGTAGTTTTAGGCATCACCGAAGCACTTTCCGCTTAACAGCCCCAGAAGCGGCCTGCACAGTAGTGTCGTACCTGCGAGAGGGGTATGCCCTTCAAATGCAATGCGCCGATTAATACTTTCTAGGTTGTAACGAGAACAATGGCCACTTCAGCAACAGCTACTCATGCGGCGAAGCCTTGAAGAGCTCACGCAGCTGCTCCAATGGGAATGTGAGGCACATCGGCGTGTAAATAACTGCCCGTCCGTTAGGTAAACCTCCGCAGGTCTCGAAAAACAGTTGATCTAGGACTTCCACATGCCAGCTCCGATGCTGCCCAGCATTGGTACATGCCGCTGTTCTGCTGCTACTTTAATGTATTCAGTGATACACCATCACCTTCGGCTCAATCCGCCCGACGCGGCAATGCTGGATTCCTCCGTTTCTAAGTATTCTTGGAGTGCCGCCCGTCCGCATGGTTGATAATTTGCCCCCCAGTAAACCGATGAAGCAGCGCCGTTGACACTAGCTTACACTTCAGTAGCACCAGTATGGCACGATTGCAGAGGTCTGTGGCCACAGCGTAGCTCCAGAGATGCTCAAGAAGCAAGGGAGAGCAACAGCGAGCAGCGTTGCTCCTGCTGCAGTACGAACTAGAGCAAATACTTCCCCACAAGTACCGGCAGCACCGACTACGGCAGCAGCATGACGACAAGACAAAACTGGTCTCGAAAGGCAGAAAGAGACGTTAGGGACATAAATGAACAAACAACTCGTTGCCACCTGCTATATTTCTACTGCAAAGATGTAGCAGCAGCTGAAGCTGCTGCTGTTACAGCCCCACTGTTTAGAGGCCGCAACCAGCAGGTAACGCCTGCCGCAGCAAGACACAAATACGCCTGCCGCAACAGAATCTGCGCAAAAGAAAAACTCAAGCAAGCGACGTCGACTTGAGGCCCCCATGTAGCTCCATGCTAGCTTCACACTGGAACGAGAGCATAACTACTTCAGTGTGCATGCGTCTGCTGCTGCTGCTCTCGGCACTCGCTGTGGCGAGCCCTGAAGGGCAGATGCAGCAGCTGTTGCTGCAGCCGCCGCAGCTCTTGTCGATACAGATCGTAGCGAACGAAGAACCGGTCGTTGCTGAATGCTGCTGCTGCCGCTGCTACTGTTGTTGCTGTTGTTGTAAATACCGCTGGTATGCCTGTGCTTCTGCGCAGCAGCAGCAGCAACAGCCGCAAGAGACGACGTGCCTTCTTTTTCTTCTTGCACAGGCTGCCTCTTTCCTGAGGCTCGCTGTTGCTGCTGCTGCGGTTGCTGCGGTGAAGAGAGGTTGTTGCTGGAGCTGCTGCGCGTCGCTGCAGCTGCAGAAGACCTGGGTCTGAGCGACATGTACGTAGTGGAAGCAGCAGATCTCGGTGTACTGACAGGGGTCTCGTGAGCAGCAGACAGTGAGGAAAAGCTACTGTTGCTGCTGTTACTGCTACATCGTTTGCTGGCAGCTGCGGTAGCTACCTTCCTTCGTCCCCTTCGCGCGACGATGCTACCGCAGCTGCTATTTGCATTGTCGTAGTTGCGGCTGTTTCTACCCGCTGACACGGGCGCAGTTAAAACTAATTGACCTTCGGTGTAGTGGCCTTCTTGTTGGCGGGTGCTGCTCTGCAGCAATCGGGCGCTTGTTGTACCTGCTGCACCTCCAGTGTAAGAAGCTCTACAGTTGCCGCTGTTGCTGCTGCTGCCATTGCAGCTGCGGCGTCGCACTGCTGTGCTGGTGCTGCACTCTTCCATCTCACTGTTCGAATCGCTTGAAGCTGAATCCGCGAGGCGGCGCCTTCCATTTTGGAGCTGTTGCTGTCCTTGCTGCTGCTGTTGTTGCCGTGCCTCACGGCATCGAAGCAGCATTGTTCCCCGAGCTTTCCCTGTGTCTGTCCCTGTACAAATTCGCGGTGACGATGCAGTTGCCGCCTGCGAGGCAGCAGACGCTGTATCAGCTGCCTCTGTTTTAGGTAGCCGTTGCTTATGAAGGCTGTTGCTGTGGCCGCTGCACGAGTTGTCAACGGGAGCCGCAGGCACCGCCGAGGACTCCACAGCTGTTGCTGACGCCGCAGCAGCAGCTGCTGCCGCCGCAGCAGCTGCTGCTGCTGCCCTCGTTGTTGCTGCTCCTGATCGGCCACACCCACTGATGCTGCGGCTGCTGTTAGCTTGGTTCGCCGAAGCAGCTTCTGCAGTGGCCCCCGCAGCACCTGTGGTGGTTGCCGCATCACTGAGCCGACTGCCTGCAGCATCAGCACCCGAGCCTACCGGAAGGGCAACAACTGCCGAGCGGGGCCCCTCTTCCGCCGTTTCCAATTCTCCTTTCTCCGTTGCACGCGGACGTAAACCCCGCCGACGCACTGCGGCAACTGTGCCTGCTACAGCCCCTGCTGTCGTTGTTCCAACAGTTGGTGCTGCTGTTGCTGCTGTTGCTGCATTTTCGGGCGAGCGATGCCCGTCTATCGAGGATTCTTGTTCGTCCTCGCCTGCTGCTGCTGCTGCAACTCCAGCAGCGGCAGCGCGACACGGCTGATCAGAGCTCGATTGGGCAGAACCACAGCATTCAGCAGCAGGCGCTGCTGGGCTTGCCAACATTACCCGAGAACGCTTTTCTTTGTCAGAACGAGTCAAGTTCAGCGCAGTCTCTGTGTCCTGATGCTGCTTCGGCTGCTGCTGCTGTTGTTGCTGGGGACCATGCTGCTGCTGCTGCTGCTGCTGCTTCTCTCTGCTCCTAGGCCCAATGACAGGAGACGAAGGCGTGGAAGTCACAGAATCGCATTCCTGGTCCTGTTGCTGCTGCTGGTCCTGGGCCTTTGTATGCGAAAGGTGATGCGGCAGCAGCAGTTGCTGCTGATGCCGCAGGAGTGCAGGCGGCCTCAGCTCGAAACAGCAAACCTCTGGCTTGACTTTCCCGTGCTTCAATAGCGCGGCTACTTCGGTAGGCAGCGGATGTCGTACTTGCTGCTGTACCGAGTCCCAAAGCTCCTGAGGCATTAATAAAGACAGAAGCAGCCGCAAATGAATCAGAGCCCTGAGGTGAACAGTCATATCGCAGCAGAAGCGCGAGAAATACCAGCAGCAAACGCAACAGAAACAATGGCAGCAGCAAACCTGAAGGCACGCTCGTCTCTGATGAGGCGTGGAGACAAGCAGCTTCGACCAGACAGCCAAACGCTTCGCCGGTTCGTCTGCAGCGCAGCACAGCACCCTTCTCGCGCAGCTGCAGCGGCAGCAACAGCACGAAAGCAAGACACTAGTGCCATGTCCGAAAACAAAATCCATTTCATGAAGCCCCAGCAGCGCGTAACATCGTGACCTGTCAAAAAGTATGGCCACTAGCAAGCCTTAGCAGCTGCTTATCCGCGGGACTTACAACCGAAGAGATTGACTGAAAATGTCCGGCTAAAACGGCGACCAGCAGAGGCAGTCCACCGACAGCGCCACTGCGGCTGTCGCCGCTCATCGAGCCACACGCAGTGCAGTGGCCTTCTGCTGTCCAAACGAGCTCCCGCTTCTGCATCAGCAACAGTAAAGGCACAAGCGCATGCAGAAGACGCTTCCTCACCATCACCACCAGAAAACCTAACACTTGCACGCATGAGCGGCTCCCCTTGATCGTCCAGATACAGAAATGAAGCCATGCAGAACTCACAACGGTGCTGCTGCCTAAGCTGCTAGTGCTTCTGAATTACCTGTATGCGCCTGGGGGCTCGGCTTAAAGTGCCTGCTCAGCAGCACTGCAGCATCCACTAAGGCTTCCAGTTGCGGCAGCTCGCCATATCCAGGTGGCAGCAGGCCCCTGCCCGCGTCGCATAATCCCGACATTGCGCGGCATGAGCCACTGCTGCTGCTTGTGACGTTGTTTCTGCTGCTGTTGTCATGCTCTTCATGTCTTTCCTTCGAAGCAGACGCCTTTACAGAAGCAGCAGCAGCATCAGAGGTGGCAGTCACAGCTGTGTTCCTAGAGCCTTCCTGCTGCTTTGTAGCCTCTGCTGGTTGCGCAGCTGCAGCTGTCGGTGCAGCGTTTTGCTGCTGTTGCTGCGGCTGCTGCTGCTGCGGCAGTAAAGGCCAAAAGGGAAGCCGCAATTGTGGCCGCTGTAACCAAAAAGCCGCCACTCCCTGCTGCTGCTGCTGCTGTAGCAGCGCTTGGTGTGCTGCTACCGGAGCTACGCCCTGCGGCGTTAAATGCTGCTGCTGCAGCCTCTGCAGGAGCTGTTGCTGCCAAAGCTGATGCCATTGCTGCATGCGCTGCTGCTGCAGCAGCTGCGGGTGGAGTTGCGCGTCCGTTGTAGCTGTACCACCCAAAAGCAAAGACAAAAGCCGCATTTATGAGCTCAAATCAGCCTGCTGGCGGGCTAGCCAGCTGCTAGATAATTAGCCGTAGGATTTGCAAGCGTGCCCTAATACAAGGGGAAAAGTCTTACCAACCGCCGTTCCCGCACCTAACGAATTGCCTCCTACTGTCGCTGCAGAACGCTGCTGCTGCTGTTCCTGTCGCCGGCGCATGAGATACTGGAGGACTAGATGCTGCTGTTGAGCGGACACTAGCTGCTGCTGAGCAGCAAACGTAAACTGTTGCTGCGACACAAATGGCTGCAACTGCTGCTGAGACTCTACTTTGTTGCTATTGCTGCTGCTGCTACTGCTGGTAGCCGCTGAGCGCAATCCGTCAGACTTGACACCTGCAGGAACAGCTGCATGCTGCGACTTGCTGCCACCACTGTTGCTGCTGCTGCAGGCAAGCTGCTGCCGGGTAGCCGGTGGGCTAGGTGGATGCTTCGTAGCCGCAGCAGCATCCGAAGCAGCGGTGGGTTCTGAGCCTGCCGCTGCAGCGAACGCTCTTGACTCAGCGTACGGGGACAGCAAGTAAACAAAACGCCGAGCCGCCAGGAGCTGCCGCGTCAGCCCCACATCCATCAGCTGGCTGCGCTGCAGCTTGTGTGTCTGCACGAAAATCTGCATCAAGTACCAGCTTGAAGACTGAAGCAAACACAGCAACAACGAAGCAATGACAACTGCAGCAATAGCAACAAAGGAAGCACAGGTAATAATATCACCAACAGAGCCCTTGCAGCGGCTGGTGCCTCCAACGCAGCCTTGTCAGGCTTAATCAAAAAACGGCGCAGTTGCAGCCGCGGCGCACATAAGCACACTAACCCGCGGAACAGCACCACGAGCATATTGGCAGCAACACAAATCCCTTACAAATGGTTCTGCCTCTGGCATTGCCTCAACATCGTCAAGAGTACAGACAGCGTACTCCTCCCCTAAAGGGACCATACACCCAGACAAGAACGCATTGCGCAGCAGCAGGCGGCCCTCCTTGTTAATTTCCTTCTCAGCCCAAATTCGATTCATGCTGCTGAGAACACAGCCGCCATTGCTGCTCATGCTGCTGCTGCGAGGGCCGCCACACCATGAGCTGCCAGCGCCCTCCGCAGCAACAGCAGCAGCTTTCCGCTTCCTGCTCGTGCGCATTAGCTGCTGCTGTTGCTTTGAGCCGCCGCCCGAAGAAGCCAGCAATCCCTGCAAGAAGTCACCAACACGATATCCTGCTGTTGCTGCTGTGGCCGTTGCCCCCTCTTCACCTTCACAGCCAGGCGGCTGCTCCACCCGCGGAATGACCCCACAAAGTTTCATCGAGCGAGACAGGGGAGTTCTGTGACTTTTTGAGCCGATTTGGCTGCTGAAAGCACCAACTGGAGATTTTGACGCTGGGTTGGCTGGTGCAGCTAAGGCATGCCCCGCAGAGTCCGCCCCTTGCGATGCTCGCGGACCGTCTATTAGCTTCGCCACAACTTCTGCTTTTGCAGGCGTTGAGGTGCAGCTCTTGCTGCTGCTCTCTGCAGCAGGCACAGTCCCGGCGCCTTCAGGGTCCTTAAGCCGCGGAGGAAGCTGCCTCTTGGGACGGTCGGGCCGTTCTTGCTGCTGCTGCTGCTGCTGCAGCGACCTGCGGGACCGCAGCAGAGGCAGTCTCTGCTCCACGTCATGGAAGTGCGACTTCTGCGGTGCCAGTGGTTCCTGTTCCTGTTGCCCCCTCAACGTGTATGCCTCGGACTGCTTCAGTGCATGTTGCTGTTGCAGCTGTTGCTGTTGTTGCTGCTGCATTGCTATGTGGTCTTCATAAAGTATCGCTGAGGGCTGTAGCAGCCACTGCAGCTCGTCCTGCTGCTGCTTGACAATGAACGTGATGCGGCCTTGATGCTGCACCAAATAACGCACCGCCGCCTCGCGTGCTGCAGCATGGGACCCGTACAGCGACAGCGGGAAACAGCAGACGTCAGCCGCAGCAGCAAACCAACAAGAAGGAGCGTCGGAAACGCAGCTGTAGCCGCATGCCACACACCACCTGTTGCAGTCGCTGCTGGTGCTGGTGCTGCTGCTGGCTTCTCCAGGGGCACCCGTTTCTCCACATTTGAATGAACTGGAAGACGAACAGGCCTTGCTGCTGCTGCTGCTGCCGCTTCCAATGCTGCTGCTGCTGCAGCTTCGTCTTGGCGAATCTTCATCGCTGCTGCAGCTGCGGGTTCTGCTGCTACTGCCGCATGTGTCAACTGCTGCATCAGCAGCACCAGCAACAACAGCGCCATCGTCAACGTCTACAGATTTCATACGGCTTGCCTGGGCCCGCGGTGTCTGCAGTTCACCTTCCTTGACACTGCTGCTGCCCGACGCCTCCTGCAGCAACTTGATGGCTGGGCACGAACACGCGCTCACAGCGTCACATTCTGCTGAGGCTTTCTGCAGCTGCCGCTGCCGTCCTCTTGCTGCCGCTGTGGCCCAGTCAGCAGCAGCAGACGGGACCGCAGCAGCACCCTTCAGCCCATCCTGGTCCAGCATGCTCACAATGTGCTGCTCCGGCTTAGCCCGCTGATCCCTTGACAGTGAGCAGCTGGTGCTGCTGATGCTGCTGCTGCTTCCAACAGCTGCTGCAGCGAGCCACGCTTCATCCCTGAGCACGAACTTCCGCTGCCGCCAAGTGACGCAGGCCCCCTTTGTTAGGAAGCACAAGCCGTGCACTGGGGGGTACCTCTCGCAGCCCTTCAAGCAGCGGCTGCAGAGATGTCCCGTTGCTGCTCCTGCTGCTGCTAATGTTGCTGCTGCCGCTGCATCTCTAGAGCTGCCTGCAGATGCACTGTGAGGGCCCTCAGCAGCAGCAGCACCTTGAAGCGGCTGTCTACACATCTTCACTAACTGGCTTCCTTCCGCTGCTGCTGCTGCATCGGGAGCCGGGCCACAGGGCGTTGAGCAGGCAAGCAGACTGTGAGGGTGTGCAGCAACAGCAGCAGCGGCTGCTGCTGACGCTGCTGCTGCTGAAACTGCCGCAGCAGATCTGACGCATAAGGAAGCTGAAACACGAGCTTCCTCAGCAGCAGGAGCTGCAGGCGCAGTTGGTAAACCACTGGCCTCGCCGCTGCTGCAGGGCAATCCTGTTTGTTCCTGCTGCGGCTGTTGCTGCCGCTGTTGCTGCTGCGCCGCCGGCACTCCGAGAGTGAGTCCGGGTGCAGCAACTCGAACAAAACCTGCTGCTGTTTGCATCCCTGAGTCTCTCGAAGCGCACGAAGCTGCAGCAACGGCTGCAGCAGCAGCAGCAGCAGCAGCTGCTGCTGCTGCGTGGGCAGACGGCTGCACCCCAAGCATCAGGCCAGCGGCATGAAGACACGCCGCTGCCTGCTGCTGCTGTTGCTGCATGCTTAACCACAAGCCCCGACCGCCAGCTGCACAAGCAGCTGCTGCTGGTGCTGCAGCAGAATCTACTGCTGCTGCAGCTGCGCCTTCGGCCTTCAGAGACAGACAAGGGACCACCCCGCGACGCAGCAGTGACGGCAGCACAGGCTGATGCTGCCGCTTACACGCAGCAGCTGCAGCACGAACCTTTAGAGACCCAGCAGCAGCAGCCGATGCGGCGGCTCCTGCCGCTGCAACAGCAGCACCCGCTGCTGCTGCCCTCGCATCCACAGCTGCTGCTGCTGCTCTTGCATCCACAGTCGCTGCTGCTGCACGTCCTGCGTCGCTGTAGCTCGACCCGGAGCACCGCGCTGCGTCGGTTGGTTCTGGCAGGGCTGCTTCTCCCGTTGCTGCTACTGCTGCTGCTGCTGCTGCATCCGACTGATGCCGCTGAGCTGCTACTGACTTAGGGAGAACAGCACCAGCAGCTGCTGCTGCACTGGCTGCTGCTGTTGAGCAGTCTGACCGGCGACATGTTATGTCCAACGTAATATTCCCGACGTCTGTAGTAGTTGCACAACATTCTTGCTGCGGCTGCTGCAACTGTTGCTGCTGCTGCTGCTGCTGTTGCTGCTGCTGCTTCACGCGAGGCCAAGGCGACGGCGCCGCTGTTGACTCCGTCGCCGCCTCCAAGTTGCTGCCACTGCTGCTGCTTCCATTGCACGCAGATGCAGCTCTGCTGCTCCCGCTGCAAGTCGTCGAGATGCAGCTGTTGCTGCTGCTGGTGCTTCTGCCGCTGCAGGGCAAGGCTCTCTGGAGTGGGCGGGGTACAGCTTTGATGCCTGCCTTTCGGCTGCCAGGAGCGCAGGGCTGCGGCAGCACAACAGCAGCAGCAGCTGCAGCAGCAGCTGCTGCTGTTGGTCCCCTAGGGGTCTGTGCAGGGGGTGTGGGGCCTCGGGGAGTCGCCATGTTCACTGCTGCTGCTGCCTGCTGCTGCTGCGCCGTCTCCCACCCATGCCACTGTGGCTTCGGTAGCCTCGGGAGTGCTGCATCAGCGGGAAGCACTGCAGAGACAGAAGCAGCGGCATCTGCTGATGCTGGTGCTCCTGTTGCTGCCAGTGAACAACGCGCAGCCGCAAGATTCTGTTTCGGGAGAGCGCAGGTTGTGTTGGAGCTGCTGCTGTCTGCTGCACTCGCCTGCAGCCGTGGAGATCGTGGGCGAGCCCGATGCAGCGCCAAGGGGCTGCCCTTGATGCTGTTTTGGCGGCGTCTTGCTGTGTTGCAGTTGCTGCGGCGCCTCCTCTAATGAGCCAGCATGTTACACGGGCCTCTGTGATTGCTGCAGCCGTTGCAGCAGATGAGACCAAGTTCATACACGTAAGCCCTAAGAAGCCAATAAAAACGGCAAGAAATACGTGCCCCCGATGAGGGAGGGTGTGCGCCTGCTGAGGTTGGTGTTGCCGCAGCTGCTGTTGTTGTCGCTAAAACTGAATCAAGCTGAGCTCGTCGGCGCAGCAGGAGCCAAGGAACGACAAAGGAACCGGCAGAAAAAAACTGGAAACGGCAGTACTTGCAGATGCTGCTACGTTCGATGTTGCTGTTGCTGCTGCTGCAGAGAGCGCCGCCGCGACGCCTCAGGACAGCGCAGCGCACAGACGATGGCCTGAAGCCTTGTAGCAGTTCATTCAAGAATCAAAATGTAGATATAACGATAATAACAACGTCACGAGGCAACAGCAGTGGCAGAAGCCTGCCTTCTTCCGCAGCAGCAGCACCACCCCTCCGCCAGCTGCGTCAGCAGCTGCAGCGCAGCAGCATGGCAGCAACTGGAGCAGCAAGAATACACGCTTGAGGGGATGAGTCTGCAACAGCATCACAGTACAAGCAACATAAGCAACAAATTGATTTTTTTCTGGCTGATCATTAGCGGCAACAAGCCGTAGGAGTCTCCTGTGCAGACTTTGGGGGGCCCGTCTTCCCTAGGGTTCGTTCCCAATGCTCAGAGGCTCGAACGTAGACAGAATAAGGCCCCAGGAAGCGGCAGCATCAGCATCAAAAGCAACAGTAGCAGCAGCAAGAGACAGCTGCTGCAACTAGGGCAGCGGCATTGCTCTGCTGTCGAATCTAGGCAGTCTCCAGAAACCTGAGAGGGAACAGAGTCTCGAAAGTCCCGTCTCTGCAGACCTGCAGCAGCAGCAGCAGCAGCAGCCTCCAATAGCGGCGCAGCAGTACCACCCCATGGAACCCGCCGGCCTAGCTTCCCCACCCCTCCATTCTTAGCGCGCCAACAGCTGCAGTAGCAGCGAACGCTGCTGCATCCAGTGCAGTAACCGCTGCAGCAGGAGCAGCCTCTGCAGCAGCCTCTGCAGCTGCCGCTGCAGCAGCCACTGCAGCAGACATTGCAGGGGAAGCTAGGATATTTTGCTTGCAGTGACGGTAAAGGCGCAATGGTGTTGCCAACTGCAGCGCACGTCGTCTTTGTGGGGGGCTTCAGAGCCCCATGTCCCGGTGCGGCATCACTAAGGCGGTACATTGTGGCAGCAAACATGACAGCAGCAGCAGCAGCAGCGGCAACGGCGCCCACAGCTCCGCTTGTAAGGAGCTTCTGCTGCAGCAAAATTGACCCGCAACGCCATGGGTTGCACCGGAAGGGCCTGCTGCTTGCCCCTGGACTTAGCAGCAGCGGCGGCATGCAGCAAGTACAGCAGCAGAAGCAGCAGCTGCGGTGGCTCTGCGCGAATGCAGCTGCATCTGGGCAAGCTGCAGCAGCAGCAGAACTGCCGCTTGCAAAGGTGCTGTGGCAGCAGAAATGCCTTCTGCGGCGCACCTTCTCGTTGCAGCAACGAGGCAAGCACAGTAACGCCGCGCAGCACGAAGACCCAGTTCCTATTGCAGCAGCAGCAGAAGCAGTCCCAGCAGCAGCTGCTGCTGAGGCGTCGCAGCCCTCTAGACGCAGTGCTGGAGTCCACGAGGCCCCAGAGCTCCCGCCCCAGTACCGTTCAGGCTTTGCTGCGCAGCCGCCTGTGAGTTACTTTTGGCTTTTTTGGGCTGCTCAGAGTATTAGCGGCTGCTGCAGTGACTGCAGCAGTTGCCGCTGCTACTGCGGCTGCTGCTGCTGACTCTACTTCAGCTGCGTTCTTGTTGCTTCTCCCGTGGATCCTCGTGACGGCGCTGCTCTTTGCTGCTTTTGCAGCGTCAGTCTCTCTCGCTGCAGTGCTGCAGGAGTTTTTGCTGCTGCTGCTGCTGCTGCTGCTTCTGCTTCAGCCCCCACCGCCGCCTCCGACTCGCCGGTGGCGCACGTGGATGAAAGTATTGGTGTTTGGGGTGATATCGGTTTCCCCCGTCGTTGCTGCTGTTCTTTTGTTCAAGTCTCTGTTGGTGCAAAGGCAGGAGCAGCAGACGGAAGCAGCTCGTGCTGCAGCAGAGGAAGACGCAGCGCTGAAAACGGCTCAGCAGGTAAGTCTGCAGTAGCTGCTTGTGCCCCTTTTGCTGTTTGTTTTGCTGTTTCTGCTGGTGCAGTGTTTGTTGCTAGTTGCCCAATTTATTCTGACCCGAAAGTGGGGAAGGAGAAGAAACAGTTGCAGAAACGTGAAATAGTAGCAGCAGCAGCAGTGGGGGAAAAAGCCTCGTCTTTTCTCTGTGTGGTTGCTGCAGATTGTCGCCAACTCCCTGTCATGCATTTGCATAGCAGGAGGCGCAAAAGATAATCGCATTGTCTCAAGTACGCTGAAGCTGCTGCTGCTTCTTGTGCTGCGGTAGCTGGTGCTCTCTGGGTTTCTGTATCTTAGTGTCGACCGTGTATGCGGCGGGTGCTATCATTGCCGAAGCTGCTGCAGTTGCTGCATTTGTGGCTCTTTTTATAATTGAGGTTGCAAGCTGCCGCATTCTGCTGCTGTTGGTGTGCAGCAAGTGTGGACCCGCACCTGCCTGAGAGTAGGGTGCTGCGTCTTCCGACAAAGAATTTAGTCAAAGGCATCGAGAACAATTCCTTGACATATTTAGTGGCGGGTGAGGTGAAACTGTTTAGTGCACCTTCTTTCTTTTGATTGCTTTGTCTACATCCTTCTACTTGCTACAGTATCCCTCCTGTCGCGTTATTTTCGTCTCCGCTCCTCATGTATGCCTCTTTTTCCCTACGTTTCTCTTTCATTCACGTCCCGTCGTTGTATGCCTTTATTTCTTCAATGTCATGTTCTCTGCTCCGGTTTGCGCACAGCTTCGCATTCTGGAGCTCTTTATGTGTTTGTGAACAGATATGTTGTACTGCTTTCCTTGTGTCACATCAGTCCGGCTATCTGTAGGGTTGTCTGTATGCTTGCTTGCCTGTCTCTGTTTATAGTTTTTGGCCTTTGTAGCTCTGGAACTGTTAGTACACGTGGCTGTGCAGCTATGTTCGTGCTTTTGTTGTTACTTCATTCCTTTTGCCTACTTTCATTTCAGACTATCGTGCTTGTTGTATTTTTGTGAGCTTGTCTCACAGTGCTTCTGCGCCTTGTGGGTTTATGTATTTCCCTTCTTTTCTCTTTGCTCCTCATTGCTCTTCTATTAGTCTTCTTTGTCCTGCTTTGTCGTTTGCTGCATCTCTTTCTTGTTCCTCATCTCTTGGGTCTCTTTTAGGTGAACGCAGTTCCTTCAGTCTTCCCTTCAACTTCATTCATTTTGCCGTTAGTGCCTCCAGCGATCTCTTCGAGCAATTTAAGGCTGGAAATCCCCTTTCCCTGCTCTATGTTGATACGTCTACGTGAGCTTTCCACCACGACCAGCAGAAGAAACTGCAAAGGCAACAGCAACAGCAGAAGAGGCGAGATCCAGCAGCTCGGTTGGTCGTCAAATGTAAATAGTGCTATGTGGATGTGGGCCGTGACGTTCACAATAAGGGAGTGGTCATGATCGCTGTTACGGGCGCACTCAATGCATATAAATGTATGTATCTATATGTGTACACCAATGCGCCTACTTGCATGGATTCACGTATTTGTTTCACTATATACACTACGTCCAACTTTGTGTGTTCCCTTTTTTGCTTGCTTAGGGGAGACAGTGTGCTCTTGACAGGAGTCGCTGCGGTGGTTGATTTGGATCCCTACAAGACGCACTACTGGCGAAGCTCATGGTCGTCCTCAATACCAGGTAGGCAAATGGGCAGGCATCTAGAACGGAATTGTTTTATAAGCATGCTTCTACGACAAGGCGTGCGTATGTAACATACGGGGATCTTTACTGCATCACCAGGTTGCAGTGAGATTTAGCCCTGTTCACGTGTTTATCTTTAGTGCTGCATTTGCCGTGGTGTCCCTGCACGTAACGCAGTTCGTATTAATGCTCACGTTTGTATATATTGGGCGTGCGCGTAGCTGTGAGAATACTTCCTATGTAGGTTTCTGTCTATGCAGCGGATGTCTTTGTACCGTTTTAATCGAATGTATAGCGCCTAGTTCTTTATAATATGTGCATTTGTGTGCTCGAATGTGCGTGCGCTGAGCTTTTTGTCTCATTGTTGCGTGATGTTTGTGCTTTAGGGGGTCGGACAAGCGCGGACTACAAACTTATCAAGTTTGTGCCCAACTCAATAGCCATAGATTTGGGTCTGAGGGGCCCCGCAAAGTGGCGGCCTATCCGTCTATCTCGCTTGATAACACAGGAAAACATACAATGGAAGCTAGACAACGCCCCTCCTGCCCCAATATCCTAGCTTAACTGGCGCTAGTGGCGCTTCAAGTGTTCGGGGCCATCAATGTGATGGGCAGGGAAGAGTCATGGGGTTCATGCTTTGGTTATAACATAGTTTAGTTTCTACATTGTACTACTTGCCCTATATAGGGCTCTGAGGGCATTTAGGGGCGGCTTTGCCGCCCAATTTATGGAGCCAACTGTCTTGATGATTTGTCTTTCTGATTTGAATATGCGAATGCTTTAGGCATTGGCTTGTTTTGTAGCTGCACTTGTATTTGCACTTTCATCTGTATGTATGACAAATTTGTTGCTGTATGGGCTCAAGCCCAAGAAGGGTGGCCTGGAAGCAACAGAGAGTGGGATGCCACCAACAAACTAGATGGATCCTCGTCGGGGGCGTAGCAAAGGCCTCTCCCGTTCCGCAGGGAACGCCCAATCTCCTGCACATACATAGCAGTGCAGCAACTTTAGAGGCTTGCAGTCGGGTTATTCAGTCGGTTGAAATTAATCTTCAGCACATGGATCCCATCGTCCCCGCTGTCCCACTGGCGGCCGCTGTGCGTAGCAGCAGTCGTGCATGCTTCGTGCATGCTTCGTCATTGTAAGGGACTGAAGTCAGGGGTCAACTGCAACCACAGTAGTAGAGCAGAGCCAGGTGACCGCTCATCTATAGTGCCGTTACGTAGAATGTCTGGCTGCGTGTTCAGTGGGCCTCCGCGGCGCTGGCATAGGGCGTTTGCCCTTGGCGTACGTGTCAATGACCATTGTCATATAGCATTGTGAACGCGCGTCAGAGGCTGTGCCAGTTCGTGCTTCATGTTTGTTGTTGCCGTGGTCGTTTTCGGCAGGCTAGGAGGTGAACAAAGGCCAGCGTGTGTTTAATGTTTAAAGTTAGTGATTTGAACCGTCGTTCCTAACTTACTTGTATTATAATATGGGCAGTGAACTGCGCGTGGGAGGCAGGGAAGTGGTGAACAAAGTTCGGAAGGGCTCGCAAGTGGATGTTGGGATAACGCAGGGCCAGGAACCTGAGAGGGCAGGGGCCGCACGTGTAGCTTTTTCGTATATCAAGCGCAGCTTACGCATCATGAGTTTTCACTTTGCCTTGTAGTAAATAAAACATACTGCAGTACGTACTACATAAGTGTAAATTATATTTTGCCTGCACCAAGTGTGCGGTGAATGTGCTTGCTGGTTTCCTCCTGAACTCTCCTTATCCATGTTGCCTAGAAGTGCGCTGCAGCTGCACCAAATGAGGCTAGAGCCTTGTGATCATTTTGGGGCAGCAAAACTTCTTACGTTGACCGTACCAGAATATATCATTGCTAGTGAATTGGGGCCTTCAAGCTGTTAGCTCGGTCATCTACTCACCTCGCCTGTCTTATGGGGATGACGCCGTCGGCTGTTCCGTGGAAGAGGCTGGCACGTTGGCCTCGCTGGCGCAGTAGCTGGAAGGTCATGTCAATTCTGTCTTGCACTGAAGAGATAAAACATCGTGTGTTTGTGACGACAGCAAGGGCGGCAGGTGCACATAGGGCGCGTGCAAGTGAGCAATTACTCATGTGCTTGTGCGAAGTGAGCCCTCTACAGGCTGAGCAGGGCTGCTAGGGCCGCATCCATGGCTTTACAACCCATTGTTGCATAGGCGACGTAGAAGAAGAGAGCTGGTAGGTACGGGCTGACCTATTGAACGAATGGTGCCTGTGAGGGCATCTGGATGTATGCTGAAGACGTCTGCGACAGACAGCTGTGGCAGTTCCCCACGAGGCACTATTCGAAGCACCAAGGGCTCGAAGAGGGGTCGCAGGATAACGCCGAGGCGCAGCATTAACTCCCCAAAGTAAGGGTGAGCAACTGTCTACAGCGGGAAGATAACCATGACAAACCCGAAACAGCCACGCAGAGAAGTCCACAAATAAAACCGGTGGCATAGTGCGCTGCATAGGCATAGTTACGCTATGCTCGTGTCACTTATTACAGTGAGGACAGCAATGCCGCGAAAATGCCGCACTCGCGAGGGTCATGTGACTGTAAACAGGAGACGCGCATGTATGTAAAACAATGCCATTCCCGGTGCACGTGAACTGCTTCACGTTTTAACCATGGGAGGTGAGCACGACACAAGGAGAACACTCCATCCACGTTAGAATTGTTTCGTTCGAGGGATCGATCAAGCAGGCATGGTCTAGTGGCTATGACGCTCGCCTCACACGCGAGAGATCCCGGGTTCGATCCCCGGTGCCTGTACTACCTCGTTCACTTTTGGGTACATCGTTTGCCAGTTAGCGAAAAGTGCATCCTGGCGTGGGCTTTTTGCCATGAACAATTCCTATATAACGGCGTACAGCAGAGCAGTAGTTCTATGTAGCTCTCTGCTGATGCGTCCAATGTCCCAACAACAGCTGGGAGTTTCTTCGCTGTTTCACGGTGTGATGTTTACTTCCATAATGCTTTAAGGCTTTCGCCATGAAAGGGCTTACGTGTGCTGCTGGGAAGTGGGACGCTGTGAGGATCCTCATGGCTTGGCGCTCAGACTCGAAGTAGGCGGGAGCCAACAGAATAAGAGTTGTCACAAACCCAGCCGGCAGCATCTCGCACAGCTCAGCAGCAACGAGGCCTCCGAAGGAGTGCCCGACCTGCAGCAGACTCCGAGCAGCAAGACTATCATCACCTATCCGTAACTTTCGGCTCCAACCCTGGGAGGAACCTTACGTACCTTTAGTAGGCTTGTTCTATTCGTCGAGTACAACCATCTAGTGCAGCCAAAAACGAGCAGTTACATGACTGCATGTGCATGCCACCATTTTTGCCAATGATATTGATACAATTATAACAAGTTACTCACCAAGTGCACAGAAGTGAAGCCGTTCGCGACAATAACATCCCTAAGGATCGCCTCTGCCTGCGAACATTCACACTGTGCTGTAGCACAGTCCAGCAGCTACACACCTGAACGAACGAAGTCAGCTACCCACCGAAGACAGCTGGCACCCTGTACCAAGTGAGTGTCCCGGAAGCTCCACGCCGAGACTTTGAACTGAAGTATTAGCTTTTTACACGCTTTGGGCTTAAAGCCAACGCTAACAAGATATCAGGCAAGCGAGAAGCCACTGCTTCTGTCAGTCTCGAGGCATACCTGTTCTCTTCTGGAGTAATTCTGCGTTGATGAGATTGCGGCGCTCTTCCCGTAGCCAAGAAGATCCACGCAGTAAAACGTGTACCGCCACCGCTCCTGGGGGTCCTCGTCGTGTGGGGGGAATTGCCCTAAAATGCCCCCATGATGGGAAACCCCCTTACGAGCTCCGTTCTCCGAGTCCGGGAAGAGCACGCGGATGACATCCGCAAAGAAATAGCCGCTCATACATATCCCGTGGATAAGAATCACCTTCTCGGGGCCCTCCCCTAAGAAAACAGGTACATATAAAGCAGAATAGATGGCAGGAGGCCCTCACGGCTCCGTTAGTTGCTAAGCAGATAGAGCGCGTGCATTCTTTTTTGTGCCAAAGAGAATGAGGCAAATGGGGTTAGTAGAGGGCTGCAGTTGCGTGTATTTCCTCCTCCAGACAACAAAAAGGAAAAAACGTGCAATACAAAGATGCCTGCCATGGAATATTACGCAGTTGCTGTCGTGTTAACATGCACAACAACGTCAGCAACGACTGCAGCCACAACAACATAAGCAGCCGAATCCCATCAAGCAACAGCTTGCTGCTGACCAACACGGCTGTAGTGGAGCCTCTGGTGTTGGTTACAAGGAGCCTCTGTGTTGCGCTGCTGCTTCCCCGAGGGCCGTTGCCTGTTGCACTGGGCGCAGTCCACAGTTGCCTTGACCCTGCTCAAGAAGTCCACGGCCACCTCCGCCACCTCCAAAGCCCGCACCGTTTCCGCGTCAGGCAGCGCCACAGACGGAGTCGCACAAAACGGATGCAGCAGAAGAGCAAAGCCGTCATAGGGGGGGTCCAGGGGTGACAGCCGCTGCCGACGCCCCACTCTGTCTCGCCCACGGCCACTCCTCTGGCGGCTCCGCCGAACTCGAAAGTTCACCGCCCCCTTCCACCCCTCCCCAAGAGTCTCAGCAGCCCCAAGAGCCCCCGATCCTGATGGCCCACTGACACGAACGCGGCCCGCCCCAGAAAGGGGGTCTGGGTTTGGGGCCTGCAAGCTCCAGCGTGCGCTGCAGCAGCCGGCGCGAGTTGAAAAGTCCCAGCGACTAGCCCGCGCAGCAAGAGGCCACTGACATGCGTGGGGAAGCAAAGCCAGGCAGTCGCTGCCCAGCTGAGACACTGCGGCGGCTGCTGCCTCCCCAGCAGCTTCCGCATCCGCTCGTGCGTCTTCAAAATGACAGGGGGAGGGCGAAGCCGGGCTGATCCCTGAAACTCTGCAGCTGCTGGCGGCCAAAGCCTTGCTCGGCAGCAGCAGCTGCTGTTCAGGCTCTTCTTGCTGCACTCTTTGTGTCCTCGTTGTGGACAAAGTGCCTTTTGTCAGCTTTTGCTGGGCGTATGTGGGGGACAGTGAGGAGGTGCACTGGCGCTGTGCTGCTGCCTCGCAGCAGCTAAATGCCTCTGCTGCTGCTGTGGCAGCAGCGAGGTGGGGAGAAGGTAGGGAACTCGACGAAGGGGGGCCTTCTGCCGAGTTTGGATTTGGTCGTTTCCTATGGCGACGGTGGGAGGCCACGCGGGAAGGGCTGATTTGCTGCTGGTGCTGCTGCTGCTGCAGTGCAGCAGCGGCAGCCTTCCATATCTGCCCTCGGCTGCAACGCAGCCCCAGCAGCCGCTTCCACCCCCACCGGCTGCGGGACTGCTGGTGCTGCTCTTCTGCTGCTGCTGCTGCCGCCTCCAAGTCGGCCAGCAAAGGCAAATCCCGCAAGTTCAGAGACCCCGAGGCCAGCAAAGCACACACATCAAGGGGGTCGACTCTAAACCTTTTGTGTTCTGCCTTTTGTAAGGGCCCCGTGGCCTTGGGTGGCTTCTCAGGGGACCCATGGGGGGCCCACTTTGCGGTGGGCCCTCGGGCACTGGGCACCTGGGGTGGGACACTTTGAAGACGGTTCTCTTGAGCAGCTTTAAAGCCTTCTCTTTGATGTCTGAAGGCCTCGCCTGCGCCGCAGTGTTGCCCGTGAGATGATGCGCGAGCCCGGGCAAGTTGGCACAAGGCCAGTAGTTCAGACTGGGATATGGTGCAGGCTAGCGTCCTCTGGAAATTCAACTTGATGAGGAATATGCTGAGTGCGTTTGTGAGGCTTTGAGGAAGTTTCACGTAGTCGCACGCAGTACTTCCTTCCTTGGTGTCTTCAGGGGCCCCAACGTGGGCCTCCGCCTCGCCAGTCTCAACCACCTGAGAACGGCGAGAAGGAAGCTTTACTAGTTTCCAGAGACGGAGCGTCACGGGCACAGAAGGAGAGGCACCTGGGCTGAAGGGCCAGGGAAACAAGAAGGTGTGCATTCTTGCTAGGATCGCCCATTGCAGGTCAGGCAGTATGGCTCAAGCATGAATTAAACTGCATCGAATTAAATATAAAAAATCTTTACTTGACATCACTTTATACAATTTTGAAACAATAACAAAAAAATCAGGAACAACGGAAGCAGCAATGGACCACGGGGACCCCTGCAAACAGACCACTACGGAGCGGGAAGCCAGGATCTGCTTTGCCTCATTCATGAAATATTGTCTCTAAATACACACTGGCAATTGAATAGCAGATGAATATTAAATTGTGTCTATTTTTGAAGACTATATCCACTTTTTACGCTTGTACATGTGAGGAAGCGAGCAAACCCCGACGCCAATGGCACCCACCGAACCGGTTAACATGCTCCAGTTCCATTCCCCTAATCTTGAGGTTAAAAAAACGTTTCCCGCATTTAATCACTAAAATCAACATTCCAGACACTAGGCTCACTCTGGTTTAGCGTATTTCACATGGCATGGAGGTGACGGCTCCTCAGTAAGAACATTTGACCGCTCAACTATCTTTAGACAGAACACGGAGTAACAATCCTGTTTCCCTTTAAGTTGAATATGGCGAGAAGAGTGCTCTGGTGTGGCCCATTAAGCAACGAAAAGGGAAAAGGGTCGCTTTCCACTGCTCTTACAATGGAGTTGTTGCAACTGAAAATTCATACCAGACTGTCTTCGATTGAAACACCTCTATGCTGGATTTGCTGCCTTAGCTGCAACATCAGCTGAGCTATGCGTCTATTTCACATCTCAGAAAAGAAATCTGAGGGGATCAGCTGGAATTGCAGCTCAGAGGCGTGGGGGAAAATTCCAGAGAAAAGCTGTAACTCTGGCTGTTGCTGGTATTCCTCAGCTGGCCAGGGCTAGTGGTGCCGGCGGTTTGGGGGGATTTCACGGAGTAACTTAGCAGAGCCCAGAAAGCTACAATACACATATGCTGTTTCTGTGGTTCCTAAGGCGTTTCGCCTGTGAATTTCTTGACTGTGCTCAAACTAAACAGAGGGGGAGGCAAGGTGCTCACATGCAGTGTGACCACGAAGAATTAATCGCCTGAGTTTATAGCTTTATTCTGGTGTATTCTGTGGAGGCACTGTTACTGCATTTTCGCCGTTTGTTGCTTTGAGGTTTCATTCTCTTGGAAGAACACCGGCTCTTCTGCACTAGAAGCTCGAGTAGCCAAGCAGCCTATTCAAACGTTGCTGCGGCTTTAGTATTTGAAGTTTGGTGAATGTAATCCTATGTTTGTCTCTGACGTTTCTCAGGACCTAATAATCAAGACAAGATTTAAGCCTCTGTTTTACTGCCACACTGTTGCCGGAACTCCCCCCTTCGCTGCCAAGGTCCTGTAGCCCGTTCCAGCTTTAGCTTCAGCAGCTACTAGCCTCTAACAAAAGTCGCAGGAAACTAAACCCTAGGCGCTAACCCTAAGCCCTTTGGCCCAAGCCCAAGGCTTTTGATGGAGCGACTTAGATGGAATCCTAAACATATTTGAGGCGGGTCCTCTGGGCTTTATAGCAGTTGAAAAGAGATGCTGCTGCATGCAGCCAGGCAGCATGCGTATGCTTATCTGCATTCTGCCAAACAAAAGCTCCGCCTCTCTTGGGAAATGGTCTAGCCAAACCTAAGCATGCCTAATTATTGCATGCGTCGCTGTAGAGCCTTGGCTAGCCTCGCCTACCTCAGGCCTGCCGCTGTAGCATGTCAGAGCAACTCCTGTTGTCTTAGCCCGAAACCCCCGAGCGGTTGGTGTAGGCCCGAATGCGTGGGACGGTGTAGCTGGAAACCGCCTGCTGGCGTACCTGCTGCAGGAAATTGCAAAGATAACTGCGCACAAAGGACTCAGCTGCTAGTGCTGCTGCTGCAGCTGTTCGTGAGGCAAACTGAAAAACGAATTTCCGCGAGACTTTGTCATTTAGGTGGCCATTCTGTGCCATGGGAACTCAGTTATGAAGCTCCGAAAGTTAGCAACTCAGCATTTTCGCTAGGTAGAGTGAATAATGTAATTTATTTCCGGTAGCAGCAGCAGGGCAAATCCTCCTACCTGGTCATGCGGTGTCTGTGCACTGCGTGTTGGAGTCATGCATCCCTTCAAGTAGTTGCCAAGAATGCATGTATCGGCTACCGGCTCAATCTCCTGTTGCTCCTGGAAACTCCGCGACCTCCTGGCTGCTGCTGCTGCAGCTGCTGCTGCTGCTGGGGGCGGGGCGGGACTGACCATAATGTCTACTGGCACCGGGCCTTCTGAATCTGTGTAACGAATACTGGGTTGTCTAGGGCCGCAGGTGGGTGCAAAGCAGCAGCCTGAGCTTGGCGGGGTGAGGGGCTCTTCCGCCGCAGCCCGTTCGCCGTAAGGGGGCCCCCTAGGGGCCCCCGGTGAGGGCCCGCATTCCGCAGAGGTGGGGGCCTCCCAGCTCGAGCCTTGCAGATAAAAGGTGTTAGCATCCTGCACGGGTTTTCCCTCGGTTATGTACACTGTGGGACGCCCGTCCTCCCCATTTCTTGTGAAATTCAAGACCACGGGAGAGCCAGTGGGGGTGCAGAGAACTGGGAGAAACAGAGTAGCAATTCACAGCATAAGCAAAAAATTACTAATTCAACATTCGTAGCAGTCACCCACAAACAGCCAAACGCCTTCATTACCCACTTCAGCAGGCCAGCACGCCTGCACACCATTGCACATTTACTTAGAAATAGCAACTACGGCAATCTCACCAGCCTTAAAGTCCGTGCCCGCCACTTCTTGGTTTGTTGGCAAAGGCCGGTTGTGCACGAGGACGTCATCGACGTACACTTCCACATTTGTCTTCGGCTGATCCCCTTGCCCCCCTTCATCAGCCACGTAGCGAATCTTCACGCGGGGCTCAGCAGCAGCAGCAGCAGCAGCAGCAGGGGCCACCTCTCCAGGCAAAGGCCGGCCAGGCACACTTCCAGGCCGAGGTGGAGCGGGCCAGGAAGACCCGGACACAGCCTGTGGCTGCGATGGGTAACGAGACCCTGCGAGACAAAGCACAAGACCACAGACACGAAGCCTCTTCAAATTACAAACAGAAACAAAACAGAAATTAAAAAATCACACATTCCCATGTGCATGCAAGCATGAAGCCTTCATTGTTTCCTGGGAGCCACGCAGAGCCCTAAGTAAGGAAAACTGTAGCAGTAGGACTCTGGATGCAGGTTTCTGAATTTTGGGGCCGTGGGTGGGGATTGAAATGTCTTAAGTCCCTTTTGCCCCAACAAACTAAATGTCTTAATATTCCTTTCACAGTTATGTGTCTCGTTGCTATTCACGTGAAGCTACATTACGTAGACTACGCACAAGTCGGGGCCACGGTGGAGTATCTGTCAACGCCATGGCCACCCGCTGTCGTTTGCACAGAAACGTCGTCGCCGCGAGCTGGCTCAAAGCTGCTTCTGTCTCGAGGCCCCCACGCGCTTCTGGGGGTAGAGAAGCACCCGCGGCCTGAACTCCCGTCCCGCGTAGAGCCTGAAAATGCAGCAGCAGCAGCACCAGCAGCAGCAGCAGCAATGCACCAACAACGCCAGTTTTCCCCAGCACGCCTTCCGCATTGGCTTCCCCTATGAGCCTCCAACAAGCGCTGAAGAGGCCTTCGCCTTAGATGCAACTGGAGTGTACGTACAGGCCGTGTTTGGGTTTTGTCGTCTGCGGTATGGAGGAAACACCTGCGGCCCCAGGGGGTAAAATTCATATTTATTTTCTTCGGCATCAAATAGAGTAACTCCCTTTTTATTAGACCGACAGGGCGCAGGTCGAGGCGCGGGCCGCGGCACAAAACAACAAGGAGTGCAGGGGGCCTCCAGCACCCCCCCCTTGGGTGCTGGGTAGTACAGCGGGCCTGGAGGGTACTCTACAGGGGCTGAAAAGGCAACACACATTCAAGAAGAATATATTTCCACGACAGCACAAACATTCACTCAAGAAAAGAGATGTTTCTACGATAACACAACTCTGGTGCTTATGCCTACTTACATGCAGGCAACAATAACGAAGTGCAAATGCATGCAGATGCATGCACGCATATATGCCTACGTATAATATAAATGCGTGCACATATATTCATGCATGGGCTCAAAGCTCGTTTTAGCCACAAATTCCACTCAATACGGCTATAAATTGAGTCTTCTTGCTGAAAGCGACTACAAGTCTACACAGTGAAAATGAAAGAACACATTATCACCTTCAGCCAAAGGCCGCCGCAAAGGATCAACATTCCACAGAGCAAATGGATCCAAAAAGGCGTTGTTTGCTGCTGCAATTTGTCGAGGGTCTATGGGGTGTTTCGCGGGCCGGCGCAGCTTTGCGCGGGTGGTGAAGTATTTGTCACCCATTTGGGCCATGTGCAGCAGCAGCTGAGTCTGCAGCAATGCAAAAGGGAAGGAAGCCACAACGAAGTGCAGGAAAACTAGACAATAAAACACAAAAAAGAAGCGATAGGACGGGGAGATGCAAGAAAAGCCACGAACAGAAGGCAAGCGGAAGGACGAAGAGATAAGTTCGTCACTGGCACTTGTGTGCGGTCTGTCTGTACAGCTGAAATAAAATGGATAAGATGGCAGTAACTAGTCAAGGAGATATGTGACCAGTGGACAGCTGCAGTACAGCGTGTAGTGACACCCAAGCGGGAGGCACTGAGCACCTGTCGCAGCCTTTGAATCAAACTGGGCATCCAAATCTTCACTTTCTCTTCCGTAGAAATTATCCAACAAGCGGCCACTAGAGATCTGCACAGCAGAACAGATCCCCAAAAGAAATAGTGTTTCAAAGCAAAACCAGGAAATAAAACATAAAAGAACAACAGCTACACTAGAAACGTGCATGTAGCCAGCGACAAAGACACATAAAAGAACAGTAGCTGCACTAGAACTTCGCATGCAGCGAGACATAAAGTGCTGCTGCTTCAAGTGCCTATCTCACTCAAACATGTTTGTGAAAGTCTGGACATGTGTGGGGCCCCCCTCTTCTACAGCCACAACGAAGGGGCCTAGGCTCATGCAGAGGCTGGCGAAGGCCGGAACTGCGGGGCCCGCCAGAAAGTTGTCCACTTCTTGGTCTACCCACAAAATTCGCCGAGAAGGTTCTATGCCAGCTTCCTGGGAAAATTCAAAAAGGAAAAAATAGAAAGAAAGATAAAAGAAGACGAGAAGGAGGCGCAAACAAAGCGAACACAATCAGCCCGTAACTTGCACAGTTCCGACAGAAAGAAATTTCAGTCACCAAGGATGCATTCTGGAGTGTACAGACGCCTCGCAGCTTGGCTTCAAAAGCTCAAAATAACTCACTTCCGACATTTTAGTGAAGTAGTCAGTTGCATACAACTTAATCAGTTCGCGCCCCGTGGGTGCGTCAGACCGCTGCGGAACAGAAGTTCCTTCTAGGCATTCTCTCATGCGAGGAATGAGATGGTCAACTGCAAAGACAAAAAAAGCATTTAATGCATTTAAATAGACAAGCCGAGAAACAAATTGAGAAGTCTGTCTGCAACTTTGTGAAAGGATCGCGACAAAAAAGTAGTGCCAAAGATGCCGAATGAGCACAAAGACTGGCAAAAAATGACGAAACTTGGGTTAAGAAATACATAGTGATCTGCTTTTGACTCAAACAGAAAAAAATGTGAAGGCTCACACTTGTATCCCAGAAACTCTTGCAGGTCTTGCAGTATGGCATTATCTTCAGCCATCCGTTCTGTCCTCAGTCTGCAGCAATTCACAAGGGGTAAAATGAAGAAAAATGAGAAAAGAAGATATCTTTCTGGCTTTCAATGCTGGCCAAAGACAGGCGTCAAGGGTTCTGGACTGCCAGCCAGAAAGCTGGCTAACTAGCTAGCCAGCTGGCTAGCCAGCTAGCTAGCTTTCTGGGGTGGTGGCTGTGTCGCAGTTACTTCTGAGTCCAAAAGATGTGCTCGATTAGCACGGGCATCCACTTGTAGAGGTTTTCTGTGTCTGCACTTTGGCAGCAATAGCCCACGCAGGCCTTTACGTATTTGGCCACGGCTTGGCGCGTGGGGAGGCTCTGAGCCAACGCCAAGTAGCTCCTTCCAAAAAGAAACAAACTCGAAAGAGAAGTAATTCTGTCTGCTCTTTTGCGAGCCCACAGCAGCCGCAGCGCCTCCTTGTCAGCCCGCAAGTCTGACGGCAAATGCAAGTCTTTAACTTCGGGATACATTTCGTAAAAGTGCATTTCCGACATTATGTCGAGAGTCTTCCCGCCCAGAACTATCAGCTTTTCGTAGAGCCTGAGAATAAAGGAAGAGAAGAGTGGCACATTAGCTCTATATCTAATAAAACACAAATAATTGATTAATAATAATATATAATGACACTAAAACAGCATAAATAAGAATTATAATGCAACGGAAAGCGGGCAGCCTGCCCTCCCTCAGAATTCGCACAAGTGCGAATTCGTGGAAATGTGTTTATATGCATGCATGCAGGAGTGCATGCAAATGCACAAGTCCGAATATTCATATAAGTTTGCAAGGCTAAAACTGCGCTATATCCGTTTGTAAGCATTTGCATGCGGATTATGCATATCTGCAAGCTGACACCGCCGCCAGCAGCTGCAGCAGACGCCCAGATGCCCGCGAGCAGCAGCAGCAGCAGCAGCAGCAGCAGCAGCAGCAGCAGTTTGAAAGCTGGAAAGCGCACCCCGGCCCGCCATTTGCTACGTCTGTGAAGCAGGCCTCGAAGTCTGCAGGCGGGAGCTCGAGAGGCAGATAGCCAAACCAGTTGGCGAGGTCAAACCAAGTGCAGCAGCGGCGGTCGCTGCAGACTTTCTTTGCTGCTGCGCGTTTGGCTCTGGGCCGCTCGCCGCGCCCGCCCAGGCTGTCCGACTCCGTCGAAACTTCGTCGGACTCCGTCTCAGAACTTGAATCATCGCCGGCAGCAGCAGCCAGGGCTCTCTCGGCTTCTCCTTTGGGGCAATTCCGCTGGTGGCGGAAGCCCTCGGCGTACACGGGCATAGGCAGCAGCAGCAGAGCCTTTTTCCGGTTTCTCAGGACTTAGGCAAAAGCTGAGCCCGCGATCGCGCCGGACTCCGGGCCTGCTGCGGCCACTCCCAAGCAGCTCTGAGACTCCAGGTGAGATAAAACAGAACTTCAGAGCCTTCTGAAGTCTTTTTAGCCTTTTCAGCGAGCCGCTGGACACAGCAGATCCCGCACTTCAACGCATACAGCGCGGGTACCGGTGGTCGGCCGCGGCCCGCCCCGGCGTGCGGCGCTGATCTCAAGCTTAAAAGCTTGTCTGGCTCCCTTTCTTGAGCTTAAAAGGAATAAAAAAGCTCAAGCAATGTTTAGTTTTCCGAAAATTCGGTTGATCGCCCCCGGCTTGCTGGTAAATCGCTTGCCGTCTTCTCGCGCGCGCGTTGAGGCCTCGGGCTGCGGGCGATCAGCGCGCAGGAACTGATCTTGTCCGTTTCGTGCTTCTTTTCGGAGAAGTGTCTGCCTTATTTAAAACACAGACCAATATTAAATGAAATTAAGGGGGAAAGAGCACCAATTAGCCACAGCAAAGCCCCCAGTGCCTTCCTCCCGCCGGCTCCGAGCCTCAACTGCACTGGAGGCCACGCCCAAACTGCCGAGGAATTCTGCCACTTGCTCCCGACTGTACGAACACTTGAACCTTCTCATTTGCAGAAAAACAAACTGTAGTTTTTGCATGATAAATAAAAAATACGAGTGTACCATTTGCTGGCAGAGAGAAACAGCAGAGCGGGCAGCAGCAGCAACTACCTGATGGCTCTGTCGGCTGGGCTTGGGGGCCCTGTCGGCCCGCAGCGCATTTAAATGATTCTAACTCCACAGCCCCAAAACTGCATGCATTAATTGGCATTAAAGTGTATTAGAAGGCAAAAAAGACAGAATAATCCCGAAGGCTGAGGAGCCCGCGGGTTTCACTTCCCTGTGTAGCCTCTCCCACTTGCCTTGGGGCTTCTGGCCCGAAGGCCTCTGCCACTCTCACAGCGCTTTGTCTTGCTGCTAATCCTCAAAGCTGCTGCACTTCGGCCTTAACAGCCTTTGCTTGGCAGTGGGGGCCCCCGGCTGTGCCTCCCGCGTACCCTTCCCTCTCCGG